>NW_027017417.1:90967-98467 GCF_036013445.1 Caloenas nicobarica | reverse complement strand
TGTTTGGGTGGTGGATAACGGAAATCCGGCAAAACTGAAAGTTGTTACAGCACAGGCGATGAGAACACTAATGTGGAATGATTTAGTACAAGCTGGTATCCCACGATCAGAAGTGGGTGGGATCATAGCATCAGATTTTTTTTGCATCTTGCAAAAGTCAGTGCTTATGCAAAAAAGCCACCCAACCCTAGTTCTCCCGCCAACACTGCACCCACCCTCCACCCCACCTGCCAGCTCAGTGCAAGACCAGTTTGCTTTTACCTGGCAACAAAAGCAATATACTTGCTGAGTACTGTCTCAGAGATACAAACACAGTCCCTCCGTTTGCCACCAAATGGTAGTAGCTGATATAGCACTATGGTTGGATACCGTTACTGTTTGCCATGGTATTGATGATCTGTTGATTATGGCAGTGTCAGAACCAGCACCTGAAACTTGCAGAGGAGCGCGAGTCCCCAGCTCTCTACGAAACAAATGCAGGGTGTCTGGACAGCGTCCCCTCTGCCACAGCAGGAAGTGCTGGAGTGGACGTGGAGACAGCAGTAGAAATAACATTGATAGATTCAAAGGTGCATTGCATTCCATCCAATATGAAAGGTCCTCTCCGTCACGTGTTATGTGTGCTATTATCTGTACAATCATCAACACCAAGACAACGGTTTTTTGTCCTATCTGGTATGACTGATGCAGATTACTCAGGTGTATAAACGATCATGGTCCAAACCATAGCACCACCAGTAAACATCTCCAAAGGAGCAAAAATAGCACAATTGATTCCGTTTAAATCACGTGTGCCCAAATCTGGGGAGCGAATAAGAGGGAATAGAGGTGTTGGGTCCACTGGACCACCACGAATATTACTCCCATTAAACATCCAAAAATCAAAACCTGAGGAGACTGTTCAAATTTAGGACCAAGCATCTCCATATGTTTGGGTAAAAAATGGATTATGAGTGTTCAGAAAGCAGCATATATTCACACCTGCCTACAGGCATACTTTCGAAAGCCCCACACCCAAGGACTGAATGTATGTACAACCACTTGCACCAGTGTGCGCAGTCTCACAGAAGAACCAACGTGTTTGCGTTCAACCATATATCACAAGAAAGGTTGTGAACAGATGCTCGGCTGCTCTTTCTCCGTGCGGCATACTTTTTTGCGTTTCTCTTTCAGATCGCAAACTTAGCGGTATACCGAGAGGAAGAGGTAAAGCAGGAAATCTTGCCGTGTGCCTTCTATAGTGTTGGAACCTAGCTGCTATCTCTTCTGTTTGTCCACGTGCACACAGAGGAGTCCGGAAAAGGCGCAGAAACCTTTCCACAAGCCTTCAGGTATTTGTACCCACCACAAAGTGCATGCATATGCAGCCAGAGAAAAGCACGTATCTTTTCATACACTGATATATAAGCAAAAACGTGGCAACACAAATGCACACCTGCGATCACGCCCTCTCACATCTCTTTACAGAAAGACTTATGTGAAAAGTACTTCCATTGTTGAGGGTAAACACGTCTGTTTATGTTTGGGATACTGCACACACGTATGCGTGTCTGCACGAGAGAATACACATTTGGAGAGCACCTGCAGATACGTGTCTGTTCTTGGCCGATCCTGTGGGTGGAAGCACTTGTGCTTATAAATGCTTCTCTCTCCACGTGTGTGCCTTGACGTGGGCTCCATTCATGTTTAGGCGTGAGTGTACTGCTGTGCTCTTCTATGGAAAGGTTCCGTGTATATGGTGATGCACAGTCCTGCATTTCTCGTCTGGACGGATGCAAGGGATATCTGCTAGTAAAGGAACAAAGACAGACGTAGGCAGAACTGAATGCTGTGCCGTGATACTTTTCTCCTAAGGCAAATGCTTCGCAGTCATATGAGGAAAGACGCTTTGCAATCGATCTACAAGAGAAAAGAAGCAGAACATGTCATAACTAGAAAGAACAGCAGAGCATCTCTTCACAAGCTTGTCCCTCATGTATAGCTGAGGGCAAACATTGTGTGCTTGTGCGAGAGCAAGTGTAACTCTTTGTTTGGTAGCTTTGCACAGTTACAAGTGGTTGCACGACTGTCAATGTCTAGGATACCTGCAGACTTGACCCAGTGTGCGTGGAGAGAGTGTGCCTGAAAGTCTGCATGCCTAAGTGCCTGCTGTATATATCCATCTCTCCACACGCATGTGAGTCTTTCTCTCAACAAGCATGTGTGTTAATTTCATTGCACATGTACATCAGCGCAGCAACATTCGAAAGGAATGAGCTCAACTGATTGTCCCTTTGGCAGTATGTGTGTTGGTTGTACTTCTGTGTATCGGAACAATCATGGTCGCTCAAGTGAACAGAGAAAAGGGAAATCATCTAGGCAGAGGCAACAAAGCAGAAACGAGGCAGGATTGTATTGTGTTTGATATAGGCGGTTTCCCTAGGCTGAGTTTTGGCAGTTACACGGGAAAAACACTGAGTGGTAGATCTACCAGAGAAACTTTTCCAAAGAGGCCATTTACCGAATGAAGCTATGTAGGATTTTTGTTCTCTCCTTGATGAACAGTCAAAGTGTACCTGAGCAGTAGCTTCCCGGGAAACTTGCACTCTTTTTTTGCTGAATAGCAAAAAGAAGGGTAGGCAAGTCAGGACAACAAACAGCAGGGGACGCTGTGGCATGGATCCTGGCCAGATACCAGGAAAAAAGCCAAATACAGGCGAGGCGGAGAGGTGGGCCATGCATTTGTCTTCAGGTAGTTCCTGGGTTGCCTTCTTCTGGAAGATTGTGACCTTGATAAGACCGTGTCTGCAATACCTGGGGTTGTGGTTTGCAAGCTTGTGACTCCCACAGATTCCTAATGTATTCAAATATTCTATAAGCACGCTTGTTACTTTTTCATACTTGGCATATATTGCTTTAGAGTGATTGCTTGATTTGTCTCGGAGTCCTAAAGAAAACCCCTATATTCCTCTGTTGGTGTGTGATTTAAAGATCAATGATAGCTTGTAGTACATCTGCTGTTGCATTGTAAAATATAATGGTGCATGCTAAGCAGGAAGCAATGCTCTGTTTATGTGAATAGTACTTTTCTGTTGTTGCAATAAGCAATGCTACCTACAGGAGGACAAAGACCTTCCAATCGTACTCTGTTAAGGCCACTAAGGATGTAAGCCACTGCCCACCACCTGAGTTACACCCTGCCCGTTCATCGTTCTCAGCTTGAGTCAGCTGCTTTTCCTTGCTCCCTGGCAGTACACAGTAAAAAAGTCATGTGCTGTCCTTTTAGTTTAGAAGAGATAAAGTTGATTTTCCTTACTACGTCACTGCAGACTATAGTCAACTGGTGTGGCCCACATGCAAAGAGATTAGACTGCTTCTTTGTTCTATTTCAAATTAAAACAATGGTGTTACACTTATTGCCTGCCTTAAAACCCAGCAATATTTAAAGGAGAGAGAACTGAGCTGTTCTATGATAGGCACACACATCAGACAACGCCTCCAGCTATAGATTGGAAAACACGATGATTGTGTGAATACGAGCACTGCAAAAGCGTCCGGTCTTTGGAGAACTTATGGAGGATAACAACAAGTGCTGTTAAATGAAAGAAAGTCTGCTTAAAAGTGTAGTCTTTGCTCTTAAGTTCGTACTTCTTTTCACCTCAATACATCTTTGGATAGAAGCAAAACACCCTCCGCACCTGTAAGATGGGCACAACTATCACAAAAGCAAAATTTTAATTCCTCACACATAGGGACCTAATACTGATCACCGGCTTTGCTCTCACCCCCATTCCCTCACTTCTATTTCAGTAAGTCATGGAATCTCCCTACAGATGGGAAGAGCATTCAGGTACCCAGTTCCCTCTACATGTGGCTTGGCCCAGACTGTGAAGGAAATGAGAAACCCTATTCCCTGGGCCATGCATGTGGCCATGCAGATTCTTCCCCACCCAGACCCTTTTAAAGCATGGGCAATGATTCTCTCCTCCTATCATTCTGTAGTCATTACCACTTCAAAAATGAATCCCCAACTTATCTGAATGCCGTCAGCAACACATGCAGACTCCTTCCCTATTTATATTCAGAAATCAAGGTGAATACATATGCCCACTGGCGATCACACACAATGATGCACCTACAATTTCGGGGATATATAGGCAAAGACACAGTATGGCATAATCGCTCTAAGCTGCCTAGTTCATAAGTGCACACACACAGAGAATAAACCAATCCTTATCGATAGAAACACCTACCATGAAGTAAGAAACGCTGGAAATAAAGAAGGCTAAGATCCCTTTCTTCGGCTCTGTTCTCTAGCTCTCTTACTCCAAGCAGACAGACAAGACGGACAAGAGATTTTCAGAATCCTGATCCTTTCCCCACTCCAGCTATGCTGGTCACACATACGTTTGACTATTAGAATTGCTTTAGGCTGGTGCAATATTCTATGTGATGGGCGGCATAAGAGGACTCTGCGTGTGTGGGCGCATATGTACTCTGTGTGTGCAGAGCTCCTTCTTACTCAATTCCAATAGTGCTGATGAGAGTTGTTGGAAGAGAGGGGAGCCCAGGCACATTCCAGGCAATTGTAAGGGAAAGAAGGACGAAAAGAGTGTTGTTTAAAGAAGAAATAAAGAGGGTGAAGAGGTGCTGAGGATGGAAGCTTTTCCTTGCTGGCAGGAAGTAGCCCAAGATCCTTCAGAGGCGAATTTTGCTTGACAGCAGTCTCTGCCCTTCTTTAGCTAAAGGACATATTTGGCAATATCAGTGTGTCAACATGGATTTGCTTTTAGGTATATGCGTTTGCATGCAGGTTGTAGTTTTAGCACATACATGTGTTTTTGTGGAAAGACTTCTGCCCGTGTCTCGGTGAGGAATCCTATATGCGCATTTGGACTCAGACAGGGGAGAGCAGTAGGCTCCAACACTGAAGAAGGCAGACTGCGACTTTTCCTTCGCAATCTGTTTCTCTCGGCATACCTAGTCCTACAAAGAAATCTACTAAACGTTCGATCTGCCAGAGAAATACAAAAAAACATGCCGTGCAGAGGAAGAATAGCACAGTGTTCACAAGCTTATCCATGATGTAGGGTGGAACGCAAGCACGTTCCTATTTCTGTGAGGGTAAGCACGTTTCTGAAGGACTACGCTGGCGCAAGTGCTTGTACATATATATATGCAATCCTTGGCTTTCAGAGGTGTGCCTGTAGGCAGGTGCGAGAATAAGCCACAGTCTGTGAACAGGAATGTTCGCTTTTTTACCCAGAGATGCAGAAGTGTTTTCGCCCTTAAACGAGTGGCACACAGGTACCTCTGCAGATAAGCAACCCCTTAAGGGCCTCTATGCACATCGCGACGGAAACGGAGTACTTTGCCTCTTCCTGAACACGCCGTCATCTGTACACACACAGACACAAGAACGTGTTTACGTGCAGCCACAAGCTTTCTAATCTTTCTCTGGCTCTCTTCCCTGTCACTCTTTACTCCAAACAGAGAATGCACGGACAAGAGATTCACAACCTTCTGAACTTTTCCCCAGTCCAGTCAGGCTGACCACACATACGTGTGAGTATTGGAACCGCTCTACGCTGGGGCAGTAGTCTCTGTGATGGGAGGCATCTGAGGAGTCTGTGTGTGGAGGGTCAAAACGGCATGTGTGTGCAGATCTCCTTCTAACCCTGTTGCAGAAGTGCTGATGAGAGGGATTGGAAGGCAGGGGAAGCACAGGCACACTCCATGAAGTGAAAGAAGTGAAAGAAGTGAAAGAAGAACGAAGAGAGTGCGCTCTAAACGAGAGGCAAAGACAAAGAAGTGTAGCTGAGGATTGAAGTACCTTCTCTGCTGCACGTAGTAGCTAAAGGTCCTTCAGATATGATTCTTGCTTCATAGCAGGCTCTGCAGTTTTTTCGCTGATTGACCAGTTTAGACACATTTCTCCAGTAGATCTACCGCTAAGCTTTTTTCCTGGTGTAACTGTGAAAAGTCAGCGAAGGGAAATAGACTGTATGGAACAAATCTCATTTCTTCCTTGACTTTGCTTTGTTGCCTCTATCTCTATGATTTCCCTAGTATCTGTTCAGGTTGAGCAGTGATGGCAGGCATTCCAAACGCACAGCCTTTCAACAGTCCTCACGCAGACCTGCAGAAGTACATATTGGGCTACAATAACACACACGCTTGCTGAGAGAAAGATATGTGCTCGCATGCATGTGGAGAAACGGAGAGCTAGGGCAGAAGCTTACACCACCTCGAAACACGTGGGAACAATGTGTCCATGGTCATAGGCTCAAGTCTGTAGCTATCCTAGATGATGCAAGTCGTGCCGCTACCAGAATGTTACAGGAAAAGTATTTACCTTAGCAGGTGCACGATGTGCTTGCGTTCAACCATATACCACGGACGAGCTTGTGAATAGATGCTCTGCTCGTTTTTTTCTCTTACGATGTCTTCTGTTACATTTCTCTTGTTGATCTATTGCTAAGAATCTCCTGTCTCGCGACAGTGAAGACCCTGCCAAGGGAAAGAGGTAGCATGGCACCCCTACCTTCTTCTCTTTTTTTTCTTTACTAGCAGAGTTCCCTCCAATCTGTCCACATGAAAAACGTTAAGGCTGTGCAACCAAGCATACGCAGTAACTTTCCAACCAACAGCACAGTTGGGCCTTACACCAGCCTAAGGAGGAATAGGGCCCAACACCTGCTTTCATGCACAGGGTCGTCAAACACAGGCAACCTTCCCACTGTTTAATCTCGAGCCGCCATATACATGAGTGTGCAGAATACTAAACATAAACAAACGTTTTTACACTGAGGCATGAACGTGCATTTCACATGAGTATTTCTGTAAATAAATGTGTTTGTGGACAGGCTTTTCTTATCTGTCTTTGTGTGAAGAATTATGTGATTTTTCAGTAGCTGCATACGCATGCAGGTGATGCTTGCGTGCACATATCTGAATGCTTCTGGCAACACGTCTGCGTTTGTTTCCCTGAGGAATCCTATTTGTTCTTTAGATGCGTACAAGGGAGAGCAGGTTGGCTCCAACACAGAAGAAGACGCTGAGTATTCTGACCCGATCTCTTTCTCTAGGCATACCTAGTCCTACAAAGAAAACCACTAAGCCTTCGATTTGCATGAGCAATTCAACAAAATAGGCGTTAAAGAGGAAGAAAAGAAAAGGGTCTTTTGTCAAGATTGTCCGTGTTGTATCTGCAGAAGAAAGATTTCCAAACAGGTCATTTAAGGAAAGAACAGCAGAGTCTGATATCGGTCCAAAAAATCATATCTGGAGGAACTTTGTCTGCTCATGCCACCAAGTGAAGGGAAAGGCCATAGGGATAGGGTTGGAAGGGGACCTGAAGACACACAGTCAAGTTCGCCCCCAAAAACGGAGTCCTCATACGCATCCCAGCACAGAGTATACTGCACCAGCGTAGAGCAGTTCCAGTACAAACACGAGTGGGCGACCAGCCTGGCTGGAGTGGAGAAAGGTTCTGGATACTGACAATCTCTTGTCAGTGCA
>NW_027017417.1:78467-85967 GCF_036013445.1 Caloenas nicobarica | reverse complement strand
TCCCACGATCAGAAATGGGTGGGATCAGAGCATCAGATTTTTTTTGCATCTTGCAAAAGTCAGTGCTTATGCAAAAAAGCCACCCAACCCTAGTTCTCCCGCCAACACTGCACCCACCCTCCACCCCACCTGCCAGCTCAGTGCAAGACCAGTTTGCTTTTACCTGGCAACAAAAGCAATATACTTGCTGAGTACTGTCTCAGAGATACAAACACAGTCCCTCCGTTTGCCACCAAATGGTAGTAGCTGATATAGCACTATGGTTGGATACCGTTACTGTTTGCCATGGTATTGATGATCTGTTGATTATGGCAGTGTCAGAACCAGCACCTGAAACTTGCAGAGGAGCGCGAGTCCCCAGCTCTCTACGAAACAAATGCAGGGTGTCTGGACAGCGTCCCCTCTGCCACAGCAGGAAGTGCTGGAGTGGACGTGGAGACAGCAGTAGAAATAACATTGATAGATTCAAAGGTGCATTGCATTCCATCCAATATGAAAGGTCCTCTCCGTCACGTGTTATGTGTGCTATTATCTGTACAATCATCAACACCAAGACAACGGTTTTTTGTCCTATCTGGTATGACTGATGCAGATTACTCAGGTGTATAAACGATCATGGTCCAAACCATAGCACCACCAGTAAACATCTCCAAAGGAGCAAAAATAGCACAATTGATTCCGTTTAAATCACGTGTGCCCAAATCTGGGGAGCGAATAAGAGGGAATAGAGGTGTTGGGTCCACTGGACCACCACGAATATTACTCCCATTAAACATCCAAAAATCAAAACCTGAGGAGACTGTTCAAATTTAGGACCAAGCATCTCCATATGTTTGGGTAAAAAATGGATTATGAGTGTTCAGAAAGCAGCATATATTCACAGCTGCCTACAGGCATACTTTCGAAAGCCCCACACCCAAGGACTGAATGTATGTACAACCACTTGCACCAGTGTGCGCAGTCTCACAGAAGAACCAACGTGTTTGCGTTCAACCATATATCACAAGAAAGGTTGTGAACAGATGCTCGGCTGCTCTTTCTCCGTGCGGCATACTTTTTTGCGTTTCTCTTTCAGATCGCAAACTTAGCGGTATACCGAGAGGAAGAGGTAAAGCAGGAAATCTTGCCGTGTGCCTTCTATAGTGTTGGAACCTAGCTGCTATCTCTTCTGTTTGTCCACGTGCACACAGAGGAGTCCGGAAAAGGCGCAGAAACCTTTCCACAAGCCTTCAGGTATTTGTACCCACCACAAAGTGCATGCATATGCAGCCAGAGAAAAGCACGTATCTTTTCATACACTGATATATAAGCAAAAACGTGGCAACACAAATGCACACCTGCGATCACGCCCTCTCACATCTCTTTACAGAAAGACTTATGTGAAAAGTACTTCCATTGTTGAGGGTAAACACGTCTGTTTATGTTTGGGCTACTGCACACACGTATGCGTGTCTGCACGAGAGAATACACATTTGGAGAGCACCTGCAGATACGTGTCTGTTCTTGGCCGATCCTGTGGGTGGAAGCACTTGTGCTTATAAATGCTTCTCTCTCCACGTGTGTGCCTTGACGTGGGCTCCATTCATGTTTAGGCGTGAGTGTACTGCTGTGCTCTTCTATGGAAAGGTTCCGTGTATATGGTGATGCACAGTCCTGCATTTCTCGTCTGGACGGATGCAAGGGATATCTGCTAGTAAAGGAACAAAGACAGACGTAGGCAGAACTGAATGCTGTGCCGTGATACTTTTCTCCTAAGGCAAATGCTTCGCAGTCATATGAGGAAAGACGCTTTGCAATCGATCTACAAGAGAAAAGAAGCAGAACATGTCATAACTAGAAAGAACAGCAGAGCATCTCTTCACAAGCTTGTCCCTCATGTATAGCTGAGGGCAAACATTGTGTGCTTGTGCGAGAGCAAGTGTAACTCTTTGTTTGGTAGCTTTGCACAGTTACAAGTGGTTGCACGACTGTCAATGTCTAGGATACCTGCAGACTTGACCCAGTGTGCGTGGAGAGAGTGTGCCTGAAAGTCTGCATGCCTAAGTGCCTGCTGTATATATCCATCTCTCCACACGCATGTGAGTCTTTCTCTCAACAAGCATGTGTGTTAATTTCATTGCACATGTACATCAGCGCAGCAACATTCGAAAGGAATGAGCTCAACTGATTGTCCCTTTGGCAGTATGTGTGTTGGTTGTACTTCTGTGTATCGGAACAATCATGGTCGCTCAAGTGAACAGAGAAAAGGGAAATCATCTAGGCAGAGGCAACAAAGCAGAAACGAGGCAGGATTGTATTGTGTTTGATATAGGCGGTTTCCCTAGGCTGAGTTTTGGCAGTTACACGGGAAAAACACTGAGTGGTAGATCTACCAGAGAAACTTTTCCAAAGAGGCCATTTACCGAATGAAGCTGGAGAACCTCTTATTGGGCCTATGCCTCAATGTCTATGTAGGATTTTTGTTCTCTCCTTGATGAACAGTCAAAGTGTACCTGAGCAGTAGCTTCCCGGGAAACTTGCACTCTTTTTTTGCTGAATAGCAAAAAGAAGGGTAGGCAAGTCAGGACAACAAACAGCAGGGGACGCAGTGGCATGGATCCTGGCCAGATACCAGGAAAAAAGCCAAATACAGGCGAGGCGGAGAGGTGGGCCATGCATTTGTCTTCAGGTAGTTCCTGGGTTGCCTTCTTCTGGAAGATTGTGACCTTGATAAGACCGTGTCTGCAATACCTGGGGTTGTGGTTTGCAAGCTTGTGACTCCCACAGATTCCTAATGTATTCAAATATTCTATAAGCACGCTTGTTACTTTTTCATACTTGGCATATATTGCTTTAGAGTGATTGCTTGATTTGTCTCGGAGTCCTAAAGAAAACCCCTATATTCCTCTGTTGGTGTGTGATTTAAAGATCAATGATAGCTTGTAGTACATCTGCTGTTGCATTGTAAAATATAATGGTGCATGCTAAGCAGGAAGCAATGCTCTGTTTATGTGAATAGTACTTTTCTGTTGTTGCAATAAGCAATGCTACCTACAGGAGGACAAAGACCTTCCAATCGTACTCTGTTAAGGCCACTAAGGATGTAAGCCACTGCCCACCACCTGAGTTACACCCTGCCCGTTCATCGTTCTCAGCTTGAGTCAGCTGCTTTTCCTTGCTCCCTGGCAGTACACAGTAAAAAAGTCATGTGCTGTCCTTTTAGTTTAGAAGAGATAAAGTTGATTTTCCTTACTACGTCACTGCAGACTATAGTCAACTGGTGTGGCCCACATGCAAAGAGATTAGACTGCTTCTTTGTTCTATTTCAAATTAAAACAATGGTGTTACACTTATTGCCTGCCTTAAAACCCAGCAATATTTAAAGGAGAGAGAACTGAGCTGTTCTATGATAGGCACACACATCAGACAACGCCTCCAGCTATAGATTGGAAAACACGATGATTGTGTGAATACGAGCACTGCAAAAGCGTCCGGTCTTTGGAGAACTTATGGAGGATAACAACAAGTGCTGTTAAATGAAAGAAAGTCTGCTTAAAAGTGTAGTCTTTGCTCTTAAGTTCGTACTTCTTTTCACCTCAATACATCTTTGGATAGAAGCAAAACACCCTCCGCACCTGTAAGATGGGCACAACTATCACAAAAGCAAAATTTTAATTCCTCACACATAGGGACCTAATACTGATCACCGGCTTTGCTCTCACCCCCATTCCCTCACTTCTATTTCAGTAAGTCATGGAATCTCCCTACAGATGGGAAGAGCATTCAGGTACCCAGTTCCCTCTACATGTGGCTTGGCCCAGACTGTGAAGGAAATGAGAAACCCTATTCCCTGGGCCATGCATGTGGCCATGCAGATTCTTCCCCACCCAGACCCTTTTAAAGCATGGGCAATGATTCTCTCCTCCTATCATTCTGTAGTCATTACCACTTCAAAAATGAATCCCCAACTTATCTGAATGCCGTCAGCAACACATGCAGACTCCTTCCCTATTTATATTCAGAAATCAAGGTGAATACATATGCCCACTGGCGATCACACACAATGATGCACCTACAATTTCGGGGATATATAGGCAAAGACACAGTATGGCATAATCGCTCTAAGCTGCCTAGTTCATAAGTGCACACACACAGAGAATAAACCAATCCTTATCGATAGAAACACCTACCATGAAGTAAGAAACGCTGGAAATAAAGAAGGCTAAGATCCCTTTCTTCGGCTCTGTTCTCTAGCTCTCTTACTCCAAGCAGACAGACAAGACGGACAAGAGATTTTCAGAATCCTGATCCTTTCCCCACTCCAGCTATGCTGGTCACACATACATTTGACTATTAGAATTGCTTTAGGCTGGTGCAATATTCTATGTGATGGGCGGCATAAGAGGACTCTGCGTGTGTGGGCGCATATGTACTCTGTGTGTGCAGAGCTCCTTCTTACTCAATTCCAATAGTGCTGATGAGAGTTGTTGGAAGAGAGGGGAGCCCAGGCACATTCCAGGCAATTGTAAGGGAAAGAAGGATGAAAAGAGTGTTGTTTAAAGAAGAAATAAAGAGGGTGAAGAGGTGCTGAGGATGGAAGCTTTTCCTTGCTGGCAGGAAGTAGCCCAAGATCCTTCAGAGGCGAATTTTGCTTGACAGCAGTCTCTGCCCTTCTTTAGCTAAAGGACATATTTGGCAATATCAGTGTGTCAACATGGATTTGCTTTTAGGTATATGCGTTTGCATGCAGGTTGTAGTTTTAGCACATACATGTGTTTTTGTGGAAAGACTTCTGCCCGTGTCTCGGTGAGGAATCCTATATGCGCATTTGGACTCAGACAGGGGAGAGCAGTAGGCTCCAACACTGAAGAAGGCAGACTGCGACTTTTCCTACGCAATCTGTTTCTCTCGGCATACCTAGTCCTACAAAGAAATCTACTAAACGTTCGATCTGCCAGAGAAATACAAAAAAACATGCCGTGCAGAGGAAGAATAGCACAGTGTTCACAAGCTTATCCATGATGTAGGGTGGAACGCAAGCACGTTCCTATTTCTGTGAGGGTAAGCACGTTTCTGAAGGACTACGCTGGCGCAAGTGCTTGTACATATATATATGCAATCCTTGGCTTTCAGAGGCGTGCCTGTAGGCAGGTGCGAGAATAAGCCACAGTCTGTGAACAGGAATGTTCGCTTTTTTACCCAGAGATGCAGAAGTGTTTTCGCCCTTAAACGAGTGGCACACAGGTACCTCTGCAGATAAGCAACCCCTTAAGGGCCTCTATGCACATCGCGACGGAAACGGAGTACTTTGCCTCTTCCTGAACACGCCGTCATCTGTACACACACAGACACAAGAACGTGTTTACGTGCAGCCACAAGCTTTCTAATCTTTCTCTGGCTCTCTTCCCTGTCACTCTTTACTCCAAACAGAGAATGCACGGACAAGAGATTCACAACCTTCTGAACTTTTCCCCAGTCCAGTCAGGCTGACCACACATACGTGTGAGTATTGGAACCGCTCTACGCTGGGGCAGTAGTCTCTGTGATGGGAGGCATCTGAGGAGTCTGCGTGTGGAGGGTCAAAACGGCATGTGTGTGCAGATCTCCTTCTAACCCTGTTGCAGAAGTGCTGATGAGAGGGATTGGAAGGCAGGGGAAGCACAGGCACACTCCATGAAGTGAAAGAAGTGAAAGAAGTGAAAGAAGAACGAAGAGAGTGCGCTCTAAACGAGAGGCAAAGACAAAGAAGTGTAGCTGAGGATTGAAGTACCTTCTCTGCTGCACGTAGTAGCTAAAGGTCCTTCAGATATGATTCTTGCTTCATAGCAGGCTCTGCAGTTTTTTCGCTGATTGACCAGTTTAGACACATTTCTCCAGTAGATCTACCGCTAAGCTTTTTTCCTGGTGTAACTGTGAAAAGTCAGCGAAGGGAAATAGACTGTATGGAACAAATCTCATTTCTTCCTTGACTTTGCTTTGTTGCCTCTATCTCTATGATTTCCCTAGTATCTGTTCAGGTTGAGCAGTGATGGCAGGCATTCCAAACGCACAGCCTTTCAACAGTCCTCACGCAGACCTGCAGAAGTACATATTGGGCTACAATAACACACACGCTTGCTGAGAGAAAGATATGTGCTCGCATGCATGTGGAGAAACGGAGAGCTAGGGCAGAAGCTTACACCACCTCGAAACACGTGGGAACAATGTGTCCATGGTCATAGGCTCAAGTCTGTAGCTATCCTAGATGATGCAAGTCGTGCCGCTACCAGAATGTTACAGGAAAAGTATTTACCTTAGCAGGTGCACGATGTGCTTGCGTTCAACCATATACCACGGACGAGCTTGTGAATAGATGCTCTGCTCGTTTTTTTCTCTTACGATGTCTTCTGTTACATTTCTCTTGTTGATCTATTGCTAAGAATCTCCTGTCTCGCGACAGTGAAGACCCTGCCAAGGGAAAGAGGTAGCATGGCACCCCTACCTTCTTCTCTTTTTTTTCTTTACTAGCAGAGTTCCCTCCAATCTGTCCACATGAAAAACGTTAAGGCTGTGCAACCAAGCATACGCAGTAACTTTCCAACCAACAGCACAGTTGGGCCTTACACCAGCCTAAGGAGGAATAGGGCCCAACACCTGCTTTCATGCACAGGGTCGTCAAACACAGGCAACCTTCCCACTGTTTAATCTCGAGCCGCCATATACATGAGTGTGCAGAATACTAAACATAAACAAACGTTTTTACACTGAGGCATGAACGTGCATTTCACATGAGTATTTCTGTAAATAAATGTGTTTGTGGACAGGCTTTTCTTATCTGTCTTTGTGTGAAGAATTATGTGATTTTTCAGTAGCTGCATACGCATGCAGGTGATGCTTGCGTGCACATATCTGAATGCTTCTGGCAACACGTCTGCGTTTGTTTCCCTGAGGAATCCTATTTGTTCTTTAGATGCGTACAAGGGAGAGCAGGTTGGCTCCAACACAGAAGAAGACGCTGAGTATTCTGACCCGATCTCTTTCTCTAGGCATACCTAGTCCTACAAAGAAAACCACTAAGCCTTCGATTTGCATGAGCAATTCAACAAAATAGGCGTTAAAGAGGAAGAAAAGAAAAGGGTCTTTTGTCAAGATTGTCCGTGTTGTATCTGCAGAAGAAAGATTTCCAAACAGGTCATTTAAGGAAAGAACAGCAGAGTCTGATATCGGTCCAAAAAATCATATCTGGAGGAACTTTGTCTGCTCATGCCACCAAGTGAAGGGAAAGGCCATAGGGATAGGGTTGGAAGGGGACCTGAAGACACACAGTCAAGTTCGCCCCCAAAAACGGAGTCCTCATACGCATCCCAGCACAGAGTATACTGCACCAGCGTAGAGCAGTTCCAGTACAAACACGAGTGGGCGACCAGCCTGGCTGGAGTGGAGAAAGGTTCTGGATACTGACAATCTCTTGTCAGTGCAGTCTCCACTTGCAGTAAAGACGGCTAAGGAACAGAGCCATAGAAAGGGATCTCAGTCTGCGTT
>NW_027017417.1:63467-70967 GCF_036013445.1 Caloenas nicobarica | reverse complement strand
GGAAGGAACACCGTCAAGGATTTTGCCAGCTTGGGATAGTGGAGCTGTGTCTCTCTGTTTATTAGCAGATGAAAAAGATTTCTTAAGCCCTCTAGCCAGTGATGATCAGGTACAACAATGATATGCTCAGCTGCAAACTGACAGAGGTCCGAACTGGCAAGATGTTATTGCACCTACGCTATGTCACAGTTTGCGTGCAGCAGTTTCAACAGCATATGCTGAACCTGTTGAATCTGTGTTGTCCGTGGAAATTGGTGCACAACGGAGGAAAGTATTGATTTAGCGCAGCAGATGGAGGCGGTGTATGCGTCGATTATGGGATCTGATCCGGACAGGTTAGCAGTGACAAGAAGTAGTAAAATGCGACTTTGGAGAGGAGTGCCTGCCTCACTAATACTCATGATTCTGCCAGCAGTGACAAATGCTGCAGGTAGTGCAGGCACTCTAGCAAATGCCTTGAGGGGAATTGGGGCTATAATTTCAGGACCCCCTGTTTGGGTGGTGGATAACGGAAATCCGGCAAAACTGAAAGTTGTTACAGCACAGGCGATGAGAACACTAATGTGGAATGATTTAGTACAAGCTGGTATCCCACGATCAGAAGTGGGTGGGATCATAGCATCAGATTTTTTTTGCATCTTGCAAAAGTCAGTGCTTATGCAAAAAAGCCACCCAACCCTAGTTCTCCCGCCAACACTGCACCCACCCTCCACCCCACCTGCCAGCTCAGTGCAAGACCAGTTTGCTTTTACCTGGCAACAAAAGCAATATACTTGCTGAGTACTGTCTCAGAGATACAAACACAGTCCCTCCGTTTGCCACCAAATGGTAGTAGCTGATATAGCACTATGGTTGGATACCGTTACTGTTTGCCATGGTATTGATGATCTGTTGATTATGGCAGTGTCAGAACCAGCACCTGAAACTTGCAGAGGAGCGCGAGTCCCCAGCTCTCTACGAAACAAATGCAGGGTGTCTGGACAGCGTCCCCTCTGCCACAGCAGGAAGTGCTGGAGTGGACGTGGAGACAGCAGTAGAAATAACATTGATAGATTCAAAGGTGCATTGCATTCCATCCAATATGAAAGGTCCTCTCCGTCACGTGTTATGTGTGCTATTATCTGTACAATCATCAACACCAAGACAACGGTTTTTTGTCCTATCTGGTATGACTGATGCAGATTACTCAGGTGTATAAACGATCATGGTCCAAACCATAGCACCACCAGTAAACATCTCCAAAGGAGCAAAAATAGCACAATTGATTCCGTTTAAATCACGTGTGCCCAAATCTGGGGAGCGAATAAGAGGGAATAGAGGTGTTGGGTCCACTGGACCACCACGAATATTACTCCCATTAAACATCCAAAAATCAAAACCTGAGGAGACTGTTCAAATTTAGGACCAAGCATCTCCATATGTTTGGGTAAAAAATGGATTATGAGTGTTCAGAAAGCAGCATATATTCACACCTGCCTACAGGCATACTTTCGAAAGCCCCACACCCAAGGACTGAATGTATGTACAACCACTTGCACCAGTGTGCGCAGTCTCACAGAAGAACCAACGTGTTTGCGTTCAACCATATATCACAAGAAAAGTTGTGAACAGATGCTCGGCTGCTCTTTCTCCGTGCGGCATACTTTTTTGCGTTTCTCTTTCAGATCGCAAACTTAGCGGTATACCGAGAGGAAGAGGTAAAGCAGGAAATCTTGCCGTGTGCCTTCTATAGTGTTGGAACCTAGCTGCTATCTCTTCTGTTTGTCCACGTGCACACAGAGGAGTCCGGAAAAGGCGCAGAAACCTTTCCACAAGCCTTCAGGTATTTGTACCCACCACAAAGTGCATGCATATGCAGCCAGAGAAAAGCACGTATCTTTTCCTACACTGATATATAAGCAAAAACGTGGCAACACAAATGCACACCTGCGACCACGCCCTCTCACATCTCTTTACAGAAAGACTTATGTGAAAAGTACTTCCATTGTTGAGGGTAAACACGTCTGTTTATGTTTGGGATACTGCACACACGTATGCGTGTCTGCACGAGAGAATACACATTTGGAGAGCACCTGCAGATACGTGTCTGTTCTTGGCCGATCCTGTGGGTGGAAGCACTTGTGCTTATAAATGCTTCTCTGTCCACGTGTGTGCCTTGACGTGGGCTCCATTCATGTTTAGGCGTGAGTGTACTGCTGTGCTCTTCTATGGAAAGGTTCCGTGTATATGGTGATGCACAGTCCTGCATTTCTCGTCTGGACGGATGCAAGGGATATCTGCTAGTAAAGGAACAAAGACAGACGTAGGCAGAACTGAATGCTGTGCCGTGATACTTTTCTCCTAAGGCAAATGCTTCGCAGTCATATGAGGAAAGACGCTTTGCAATCGATCTACAAGAGAAAAGAAGCAGAACATGTCATAACTAGAAAGAACAGCAGAGCATCTCTTCACAAGCTTGTCCCTCATGTATAGCTGAGGGCAAACATTGTGTGCTTGTGCGAGAGCAAGTGTAACTCTTTGTTTGGTAGCTTTGCACAGTTACAAGTGGTTGCACGACTGTCAATGTCTAGGATACCTGCAGACTTGACCCAGTGTGCGTGGAGAGAGTGTGCCTGAAAGTCTGCATGCCTAAGTGCCTGCTGTATATATCCATCTCTCCACACGCATGTGAGTCTTTCTCTCAACAAGCATGTGTGTTAATTTCATTGCACATGTACATCAGCGCAGCAACATTCGAAAGGAATGAGCTCAACTGATTGTCCCTTTGGCAGTATGTGTGTTGGTTGTACTTCTGTGTATCGGAACAATCATGGTCGCTCAAGTGAACAGAGAAAAGGGAAATCATCTAGGCAGAGGCAACAAAGCAGAAACGAGGCAGGATTGTATTGTGTTTGATATAGGCGGTTTCCCTAGGCTGAGTTTTGGCAGTTACACGGGAAAAACACTGAGTGGTAGATCTACCAGAGAAACTTTTCCAAAGAGGCCATTTACCGAATGAAGCTGGAGAACCTCTTATTGGGCCTATGCCTCAATGTCTATGTAGGATTTTTGTTCTCTCCTTGATGAACAGTCAAAGTGTACCTGAGCAGTAGCTTCCCGGGAAACTTGCACTCTTTTTTTGCTGAATAGCAAAAAGAAGGGTAGGCAAGTCAGGACAACAAACAGCAGGGGACGCAGTGGCATGGATCCTGGCCAGATACCAGGAAAAAAGCCAAATACAGGCGAGGCGGAGAGGTGGGCCATGCATTTGTCTTCAGGTAGTTCCTGGGTTGCCTTCTTCTGGAAGATTGTGACCTTGATAAGACCGTGTCTGCAATACCTGGGGTTGTGGTTTGCAAGCTTGTGACTCCCACAGATTCCTAATGTATTCAAATATTCTATAAGCACGCTTGTTACTTTTTCATACTTGGCATATATTGCTTTAGAGTGATTGCTTGATTTGTCTCGGAGTCCTAAAGAAAACCCCTATATTCCTCTGTTGGTGTGTGATTTAAAGATCAATGATAGCTTGTAGTACATCTGCTGTTGCATTGTAAAATATAATGGTGCATGCTAAGCAGGAAGCAATGCTCTGTTTATGTGAATAGTACTTTTCTGTTGTTGCAATAAGCAATGCTACCTACAGGAGGACAAAGACCTTCCAATCGTACTCTGTTAAGGCCACTAAGGATGTAAGCCACTGCCCACCACCTGAGTTACACCCTGCCCGTTCATCGTTCTCAGCTTGAGTCAGCTGCTTTTCCTTGCTCCCTGGCAGTACACAGTAAAAAAGTCATGTGCTGTCCTTTTAGTTTAGAAGAGATAAAGTTGATTTTCCTTACTACGTCACTGCAGACTATAGTCAACTGGTGTGGCCCACATGCAAAGAGATTAGACTGCTTCTTTGTTCTATTTCAAATTAAAACAATGGTGTTACACTTATTGCCTGCTTAAAACCCAGCAATATTTAAAGGAGAGAGAACTGAGCTGTTCTATGATAGGCACACACATCAGACAACGCCTCCAGCTATAGATTGGAAAACACGATGATTGTGTGAATACGAGCACTGCAAAAGCGTCCGGTCTTTGGAGAACTTATGGAGGATAACAACAAGTGCTGTTAAATGAAAGAAAGTCTGCTTAAAAGTGTAGTCTTTGCTCTTAAGTTCGTACTTCTTTTCACCTCAATACATCTTTGGATAGAAGCAAAACACCCTCCGCACCTGTAAGATGGGCACAACTATCACAAAAGCAAAATTTTAATTCCTCACACATAGGGACCTAATACTGATCACCGGCTTTGCTCTCACCCCCATTCCCTCACTTCTATTTCAGTAAGTCATGGAATCTCCCTACAGATGGGAAGAGCATTCAGGTACCCAGTTCCCTCTACATGTGGCTTGGCCCAGACTGTGAAGGAAATGAGAAACCCTATTCCCTGGGCCATGCATGTGGCCATGCAGATTCTTCCCCACCCAGACCCTTTTAAAGCATGGGCAATGATTCTCTCCTCCTATCATTCTGTAGTCATTACCACTTCAAAAAATGAATCCCCAACTTATCTGAATGCCGTCAGCAACACATGCAGACTCCTTCCCTATTTATATTCAGAAATCAAGGTGAATACATATGCCCACTGGCGATCACACACAATGATGCACCTACAATTTCGGGGATATATAGGCAAAGACACAGTATGGCATAATCGCTCTAAGCTGCCTAGTTCATAAGTGCACACACACAGAGAATAAACCAATCCTTATCGATAGAAACACCTACCATGAAGTAAGAAACGCTGGAATAAAGAAGGCTAAGATCCCTTTCTTCGGCTCTGTTCTCTAGCTCTCTTACTCCAAGCAGACAGACAAGACGGACAAGAGATTTTCAGAATCCTGATCCTTTCCCCACTCCAGCTATGCTGGTCACACATAAGTTTGACTATTAGAATTGCTTTAGGCTGGTGCAATATTCTATGTGATGGGCGGCATAAGAGGACTCTGCGTGTGTGGGCGCATATGTACTCTGTGTGTGCAGAGCTCCTTCTTACTCAATTCCAATAGTGCTGATGAGAGTTGTTGGAAGAGAGGGGAGCCCAGGCACATTCCAGGCAATTGTAAGGGAAAGAAGGACGAAAAGAGTGTTGTTTAAAGAAGAAATAAAGAGGGTGAAGAGGTGCTGAGGATGGAAGCTTTTCCTTGCTGGCAGGAAGTAGCCCAAGATCCTTCAGAGGCGAATTTTGCTTGACAGCAGTCTCTGCCCTTCTTTAGCTAAAGGACATATTTGGCAATATCAGTGTGTCAACATGGATTTGCTTTTAGGTATATGCGTTTGCATGCAGGTTGTAGTTTTAGCACATACATGTGTTTTTGTGGAAAGACTTCTGCCCGTGTCTCGGTGAGGAATCCTATATGCGCATTTGGACTCAGACAGGGGAGAGCAGTAGGCTCCAACACTGAAGAAGGCAGACTGCGACTTTTCCTTCGCAATCTGTTTCTCTCGGCATACCTAGTCCTACAAAGAAATCTACTAAACGTTCGATCTGCCAGAGAAATACAAAAAAACATGCCGTGCAGAGGAAGAATAGCACAGTGTTCACAAGCTTATCCATGATGTAGGGTGGAACGCAAGCACGTTCCTATTTCTGTGAGGGTAAGCACGTTTCTGAAGGACTACGCTGGCGCAAGTGCTTGTACATATATATATGCAATCCTTGGCTTTCAGAGGTGTGCCTGTAGGCAGGTGCGAGAATAAGCCACAGTCTGTGAACAGGAATGTTCGCTTTTTACCCAGAGATGCAGAAGTGTTTTCGCCCTTAAACGAGTGGCACACAGGTACCTCTGCAGATAAGCAACCCCTTAAGGGCCTCTATGCACATCGCGACGGAAACGGAGTACTTTGCCTCTTCCTGAACACGCCGTCATCTGTACACACACAGACACAAGAACGTGTTTACGTGCAGCCACAAGCTTTCTAATCTTTCTCTGGCTCTCTTCCCTGTCACTCTTTACTCCAAACAGAGAATGCACAGACAAGAGATTCACAACCTTCTGAACTTTTCCCCAGTCCAGTCAGGCTGACCACACATACGTGTGAGTATTGGAACCGCTCTACGCTGGGGCAGTATTCTCTGTGATGGGAGGCATCTGAGGAGTCTGCGTGTGGAGGGTCAAAACGGCATGTGTGTGCAGATCTCCTTCTAACCCTGTTGCAGAAGTGCTGATGAGAGGGATTGGAAGGCAGGGGAAGCACAGGCACACTCCATGAAGTGAAAGAAGTGAAAGAAGTGAAAGAAGAACGAAGAGAGCGCTCTAAACGAGAGGCAAAGACAAAGAAGTGTAGCTGAGGATTGAAGTACCTTCTCTGCTGCACGTAGTAGCTAAAGGTCCTTCAGATATGATTTTTGCTTCATAGCAGGCTCTGCAGTTTTTTCGCTGATTGACCAGTTTAGACACATTTCTCCAGTAGATCTACCGCTAAGCTTTTTTCCTGGTGTAACTGTGAAAAGTCAGCGAAGGAAATAGACTGTATGGAACAAATTTCATTTCTTCCTTGACTTTGCTTTGTTGCCTCTATCTCTATGATTTCCCTAGTATCTGTTCAGGTTGAGCAGTGATGGCAGGCATTCCAAACGCACAGCCTTTCAACAGTCCTCACGCAGACCTGCAGAAGTACATATTGGGCTACAATAACACACACGCTTGCTGAGAGAAAGATATGTGCTCGCATGCATGTGGAGAAACGGAGAGCTAGGGCAGAAGCTTACACCACCTCGAAACACGTGGGAACATGTGTCCATGGTCATAGGCTCAAGTCTGTAGCTATCCTAGATGATGCAAGTCGTGCCGCTACCAGAATGTTACAGGAAAAGTATTTACCTTAGCAGGTGCACGATGTGCTTGCGTTCAACCATATACCACGGACGAGCTTGTGAATAGATGCTCTGCTCGTTTTTTCTCTTACGATGTCTTCTGTTACATTTCTCTTGTTGATCTATTGCTAAGAATCTCCTGTCTCGCGACAGTGAAGACCCTGCCAAGGGAAAGAGGTAGCATGGCACCCCTACCTTCTTCTCTTTTTTTTCTTTACTAGCAGAGTTCCCTCCAATCTGTCCACATGAAAACGTTAAGGCTGTGCAACCAAGCATACGCAGTAACTTTCCAACCAACAGCACAGTTGGGCCTTACACCAGCCTAAGGAGGAATAGGGCCCAACACCTGCTTTCATGCACAGGGTCGTCAAACACAGGCAACCTTCCCACTGTTTAATCTCGAGCCGCCATATACATGAGTGTGCAGAATACTAAACATAAACAAACGTTTTTACACTGAGGCATGAACGTGCATTTCACATGAGTATTTCTGTAAATAAATGTGTTTGTGCAGGCTTTTCTTATCTGTCTTTGTGTGAAGAATTATGTGATTTTTCAGTAGCTGCATACGCATGCAGGTGATGCTTGCGTGCACATATCTGAATGCTTCTGGCAACACGTCTGCGTTTGTTTCCCTGAGGAATCGTATTTGT
>NW_027017417.1:52500-58267 GCF_036013445.1 Caloenas nicobarica | reverse complement strand
TTGCTGGGTTTTAAGGCAGGCAATAAGTGTAACACCATTGTTTTAATTTGAAATAGAACAAAGAAGCAGTCTAATCTCTTTGCATGTGGGCCACACCAGTTGACTATAGTCTGCAGTGACGTAGTAAGGAAAATCAACTTTATCTCTTCTAAACTAAAAGGACAGCACATGACTTTTTTACTGTGTACTGCCAGGGAGCAAGGAAAAGCAGCTGACTCAAGCTGAGAACGATGAACGGGCAGGGTGTAACTCAGGTGGTGGGCAGTGGCTTACATCCTTAGTGGCCTTAACAGAGTACGATTGGAAGGTCTTTGTCCTCCTGTAGGTAGCATTGCTTATTGCAACAACAGAAAAGTACAATTCACATAAACAGAGCATTGCTTCCTGCTTAGCATGCACCATTATATTTTACAATGCAACAGCAGATGTACTACAAGCTATCATTGATCTTTAAATCACACACCAACAGAGGAATATAGGGGTTTTCTTTAGGACTCCGAGACAAATCAAGCAATCACTCTAAAGCAATATATGCCAAGTATGAAAAAGTAACAAGCGTGCTTATAGAATATTTGAATACATTAGGAATCTGTGGGAGTCACAAGCTTGCAAACCACAACCCCAGGTATTGCAGACACGGTCTTATCAAGGTCACAATCTTCCAGAAGGCGGCAACCCAGGAACTACCTGAAGACAAATGCATGGCCCACCTCTCCGCCTCGCCTGTATTTGGCTTTTTTCCTGGTATCTGGCCAGGATCCATGCCACTGCGTCCCCTGCTGTTTGTTGTCCTGACTTGCCTACCCTTCTTTTTGCTATTCAGCAAAAAAAGAGTGCAAGTTTCCCGGGAAGCTACTGCTCAGGTACACTTTGACTGTTCATCAAGGAGAGAACAAAAATCCTACATAGACATTGAGGCATAGGCCCAGTAAGAGGTTCTCCAGCTTCATTCGGTAAATGGCCTCTTTGGAAAAGTTTCTCTGGTAGATCTACCACTCAGTGTTTTTCCCGTGTAACTGCCAAAACTCAGCCTAGGGAAACCGCCTATATCAAACACAATACAACCCTGCCTCGTTTCTGCTTTGTTGCCTCTGCCTAGATGATTTCCCTTTTCTCTGTTCACTTGAGCGACCATGATTGTTCCGATACACAGAAGTACAACCAACACACATACTGCCAAAGGGACAATCAGTTGAGCTCATTCCTTTCGAATGTTGCTGCGCTGATGTACATGTGCAATGAAATTAACACACATGCTTGTTGAGAGAAAGACTCACATGCGTGTGGAGAGATGGATATATACAGCAGGCACTTAGGCATGCAGACTTTCAGGCACACTCTCTCCACGCACACTGGGTCAAGTCTGCAGGTATCCTAGACATTGACAGTCGTGCAACCACTTGTAACTGTGCAAAGCTACCAAACAAAGAGTTACACTTGCTCTCGCACAAGCACACAATGTTTGCCCTCAGCTATACATGAGGGACAAGCTTGTGAAGAGATGCTCTGCTGTTCTTTCTAGTTATGACATGTTCTGCTTCTTTTCTCTTGTAGATCGATTGCAAAGCGTCTTTCCTCATATGACTGCGAAGCATTTGCCTTAGGAGAAAAGTATCACGGCACAGCATTCAGTTCTGCCTACGTCTGTCTTTGTTCCTTTACTAGCAGATATCCCTTGCATCCGTCCAGACGAGAAATGCAGGACTGTGCATCACCATATACACGGAACCTTTCCATAGAACAGCACAGCAGTACACTCACGCCTAAACATGAATGGAGCCCACGTCAAGGCACACACGTGGACAGAGAAGCATTTATAAGCACAAGTGCTTCCACCCACAGGATCGGCCAAGAACAGACACGTATCTGCAGGTGCTCTCCAAATGTGTATTCTCTCGTGCAGACACGCATACGTGTGTGCAGTATCCCAAACATAAACAGACGTGTTTACCCTCAACAATGGAAGTACTTTTCACATAAGTCTTTCTGTAAAGAGATGTGAGAGGGCGTGATTGCAGGTGTGCATTTGTGTTGCCACGTTTTTGCTTATATATCAGTGTATGAAAAGATACGTGCTTTTCTCTGGCTGCATATGCATGCACTTTGTGGTGGGTACAAATACCTGAAGGCTTGTGGAAAGGTTCTGCGCCTTTTCCGGACTCCTCTGTGTGCACGTGGACAAACAGAAGAGATAGCAGCTAGGTTCCAACACTATAGAAGGCACACGGCAAGATTTCCTGCTTTACCTCTTCCTCTCGGTATACCGCTAAGTTTGCGATCTGAAAGAGAAACGCAAAAAAGTATGCCGCACGGAGAAAGAGCAGCCGAGCATCTGTTCACAACCTTTCTTGTGATATATGGTTGAACGCAAACACGTTGGTTCTTCTGTGAGACTGCGCACACTGGTGCAAGTGGTTGTACATACATTCAGTCCTTGGGTGTGGGGCTTTCGAAAGTATGCCTGTAGGCAGGTGTGAATATATGCTGCTTTCTGAACACTCATAATCCATTTTTTACCCAAACATATGGAGATGCTTGGTCCTAAATTTGAACAGTCTCCTCAGGTTTTGATTTTTGGATGTTTAATGGGAGTAATATTCGTGGTGGTCCAGTGGACCCAACACCTGTATTCCCTCTTATTCGCTCCCCAGATTTGGGCACACGTGATTTAAACGGAATCAATTGTGCTATTTTTGCTCCTTTGGAGATGTTTACTGGTGGTGCTATGGTTTGGACCATGATCGTTTATACACCCGAGTAATCTGCATCAGTCATACCAGATAGGACAAAAAACCGTTGTCTTGGTGTTGATGATTGTACAGATAATAGCACACATAACACGTGACGGAGAGGACCTTTCATATTGGATGGAATGCAATGCACCTTTGAATCTATCAATGTTATTTCTACTGCTGTCTCCACGTCCACTCCAGCACTTCCTGCTGTGGCAGAGGGGACGCTGTCCAGACACCCTGCATTTGTTTCGTAGAGAGCTGGGGACTCGCGCTCCTCTGCAAGTTTCAGGTGCTGGTTCTGACACTGCCATAATCAACAGATCATCAATACCATGGCAAACAGTAACGGTATCCAACCATAGTGCTATATCAGCTACTACCATTTGGTGGCAAACGGAGGGACTGTGTTTGTATCTCTGAGACAGTACTCAGCAAGTATATTGCTTTTGTTGCCAGGTAAAAGCAAACTGGTCTTGCACTGAGCTGGCAGGTGGGGTGGAGGGTGGGTGCAGTGTTGGCGGGAGAACTAGGGTTGGGTGGCTTTTTTGCATAAGCACTGACTTTTGCAAGATGCAAAAAAAATCTGATGCTATGATCCCACCCACTTCTGATCGTGGGATACCAGCTTGTACTAAATCATTCCACATTAGTGTTCTCATCGCCTGTGCTGTAACAACTTTCAGTTTTGCCGGATTTCCGTTATCCACCACCCAAACAGGGGGTCCTGAAATTACAGCCCCAATTCCCCTCAAGGCATTTGCTAGAGTGCCTGCACTACCTGCAGCATTTGTCACTGCTGGCAGAATCATGAGTATTAGTGAGGCAGGCACTCCTCTCCAAAGTTGCATTTTACTACTTCTTGTCACTGCTAACCTGTCCGGATCAGATCCCATAATCGACGCATAAACCGCCTCCATCTGCTGCGCTAAATCAATACTTTCCTCCGTTGTGCACCAATCTCCACGGACAACACAGATTCAACAGGTTCAGCATATGCTGTTGAAACTGCTGCACGCAAACTGTGACATAGCGTAGGTGCAATAACATCTTGCCAGTTCGGACCTCTGTCAGTTTGCAGCTGAGCATATCATTGTTGTACCTGATCATCACTGGCTAGAGGGCTTAAGAAATCTTTTTCATCTGCTAATAAACAGAGAGACACAGCTCCACTATCCCAAGCTGGCAAAATCCTTGACGGTGTTCCTTCCCCGCTTGTCTGCTGAGTGATCTCTGAAAATGCCGTTAACTCCTTCGGAGAGTGAGTACGAGCGATTTGCCCCCCCTCATCTGCTTGTTCGTGCTGCTGCATCATTTGTATGGGGGGGTTGTGCTCCCACCACCTCCCTGCCTTTTGAGTCAGGATCAAATTCACACTCAATATTGGAGTCTGAGGATTCACTCCATATATTTCCATCCCATTCCTTGGGATTCCAAGAGCGTTTTGTAGCAAGAGCACAAACCTGAGAACAAAGAAACTCACATTTTGCATATTTTTCCCTTTGTTCCTTAGCAATACACACTAGCAACCGGTCTACATTACTACATTATCTTGCAGCTCATAGCACCGCTCTGCTTGGACAGTAAATACTTCTTGTGCGATCACCTTTGCATCTTGTAAAATCCCAACCTGCTTTTCCAATCCTCTTATTTTACTCTGCAATGCAACAACTTCACGATCAAGAGCTCTAAGAGCAGTAACGAATAACCATCCCAATCTCCCCGCCAATTTGCGAGAAGAAGTCATTGCTGCTCTTCATGGAAACCTTAGCATAGCTGTCTGAATTACCCGGGGGATAATCACCGCCCCATCATCAATCTGAGGCCATGCCTCCGGCGGAGCCAGTTCAGACAGGAGAGCAGCCACGGGGGCCGAGCGCTCCGTACTGAGCCATCCTGGAGTTTGGGGAGTCACCCTCGAGGCCTCCCCTGTCCCCGGTGTTTTTGCAAACCCCAGCACGGCTGGTTCTAGTGACCTCCGACTAACGCCAAATGTGTACACATACACAGGCGTATCGCAAGAAGAGCCAGAGGCCACAAAGGCATTGCAAAGAGCAAGTTGTATTTTAGTTACCTCTCTACTGGGGATCTCCGAAGTCGCACCTAAGCTCCCAGGCAGAGGTGACACAAACGGGGACGCAGGCGCTGGTAAGTTCAGCCCTGCTGGAAGACCACTGGGTCTGCTGAGCTCGCCTGTATTTCAAGGCTTCAGGCAGGCGCAGCCTCCCGCTCTTTCTCACAACAAAGCAAGAATCTCAGACATAGTGATAAGGTGCCAAGAGCTTCTCGCAGGCCTAAGTTATCTAACACAGACGTTCTACTCATTAAGCACACAAGGTCAGTAAAACAATTAGAGTGATGTATGTACTTTTTCTACAGACAGGTGCAAGTCACTTGAGTGTATTTACATTTAACTAACATCCTCGCCAAATCTACCGCTACATTCCCATATAGACACATAAATCAATGAATACAAGGGTTGCTTTTGTTTGATTTTATTTTATTTTGTTTTGTTGTTTATTTGTAAATTTACTTTATTTTATGTTAATTTTTTTGAGATCTGGCAGTGGGCACCGCAGGCTGCTCCTTTGTGTCCTGCACGGGGCCTCGTGACGGCTACATTGCCGGGTGCTGGTATTGTGTGATGGGGGTGACGGAGACACACATGTGCAGCCCCGCCTGCCCCCCTGCGCCCAGCACCCTTTGGAGGAAGACTTTGGGGTGCTGGCCCCGAATCAGTCCCTGTACCTACAAAATAGGGGAATGAGCAGCCTAAGAGTGTCCTTCCTTTGCAAAATTACTGTGCGGATTTGTTGCCAGGGCAACGTTACTTCCAGTAGCTTACTGCCTGTGGTATTAGTTTTGGAGGACTCAGGGCTCGCTCAGGGCTTGTCATAGAGAACACCGGGCGAAACAGACAAGAACTCCTCTCCTCTCCTCTATTCTCCTCTCCTCTCCTCTCCTCTCCTCTCCTCTCCTCTCCTCTCCTCTCCTCTCCTCTCCTCGTTTATTTCCTCAAAGACACTGTTTGCCTG
>NW_027017417.1:37500-47500 GCF_036013445.1 Caloenas nicobarica | reverse complement strand
GACTCCCACTTCAGCAAGAACATCTCTACTACCCGTTTCCTTGATAAGTCCAGGATTCCTGCTCTCCAGATAAACGAATCTCTCTTCTTCGCGGTGACCTTTTTGCAAAACGCTCTCTGCAGCAGTCCTGCGAAAGGAAGAGAGTAGCTGGGAAACCATGCTTGGGGATGCAGGGAAAAATATGGACGCACATGAAAACTTGTGCGTGGATATCTATGTACTCACATCACTGCACATGCACGCTGCTGGTTACACATCATGGCGCACGCAAACATACATGCTCCTGTATACTCACAAGGTTTCATACACACTCCTTCCATATTTACACTCACAGATCAGATTGAACACACACAGTTGTGATCACACACCACTATACGCGTCCTATTTCCTACACATCTATAAACCCAGCCACAAAATCCCATGGTCTCACAAATCTGCCTGGTGTGCACATGCACACACGCTGACAATAAACCTATCCGAAGCATCTCCTATCCTGAGATCAAGAAGCACAGGAAATAACGCAGACTGAGATCCCTTTCTATGGCTCTGTTCCTTAGCCGTCTTTACTGCAAGTGGAGACTGCACTGACAAGAGATTGTCAGTATCCAGAACCTTTCTCCACTCCAGCCAGGCTGGTCGCCCACTCGTGTTTGTACTGGAACTGCTCTACGCTGGTGCAGTATACTCTGTGCTGGGATGCGTATGAGGACTCCGTTTTTGGGGGCGAACTTGTACTGTGTGTGTTCAGGTCCCCTTCCAACCCTATCCCTATGGCCTTTCCCTTCACTTGGTGGCATGAGCAGACAAAGTTCCTCCAGATATGATTTTTTGGACCGATATCAGACTCTGCTGTTCTTTCCTTAAATGACCTGTTTGGAAATCTTTCTTCTGCAGATACAACACGGACAATCTTGACAAAAGACCCTTTTCTTTTCTTCCTCTTTAACGCCTATTTTGTTGAATTTCTCATGCAAATCGAAGGCTTAGTGGTTTTCTTTGTAGGACTAGGTATGCCTAGAGAAAGAGATCGGGTCAGAATACTCAGCGTCTTCTTCTGTGTTGGAGCCAACCTGCTCTCCCTTGTACGCATCTAAAGAACAAATAGGATTCCTCAGGGAAACAAACGCAGACGTGTTGCCAGAAGCATTCAGATATGTGCACGCAAGCATCACCTGCATGCGTATGCAGCTACTGAAAAATCACATAATTCTTCACACAAAGACAGATAAGAAAAGCCTGTCCACAAACACATTTATTTACAGAAATACTCATGTGAAATGCACGTTCATGCCTCAGTGTAAAAACGTTTGTTTATGTTTAGTATTCTGCACACTCATGTATATGGCGGCTCGAGAATAAACAGTGGGAAGGTTGCCTGTGTTTGACGACCCTGTGCATGAAAGCAGGTGTTGGGCCCTATTCCTCCTTAGGCTGGTGTAAGGCCCAACTGTGCTGTTGGTTGGAAAGTTACTGCGTATGCTTGGTTGCACAGCCTTAACGTTTTTCATGTGGACAGATTGGAGGGAACTCTGCTAGTAAAGAAAAAAAAGAGAAGAAGGTAGGGGTGCCATGCTACCTCTTTCCCTTGGCAGGGTCTTCACTGTCGCGAGACAGGAGATTCTTAGCAATAGATCAACAAGAGAAATGTAACAGAAGACATCGTAAGAGAAAAAAACGAGCAGAGCATCTATTCACAAGCTCGTCCGTGGTATATGGTTGAACGCAAGCACATCGTGCACCTGCTAAGGTAAATACTTTTCCTGTAACATTCTGGTAGCGGCACGACTTGCATCATCTAGGATAGCTACAGACTTGAGCCTATGACCATGGACACATTGTTCCCACGTGTTTCGAGGTGGTGTAAGCTTCTGCCCTAGCTCTCCGTTTCTCCACATGCATGCGAGCACATATCTTTCTCTCAGCAAGCATGTGTGTTATTGTAGCCCAATATGTACTTCTGCAGGTGTGCGTGAGGACTGTTGAAAGGCTGTGCGTTTGGAATGCCTGCCATCACTGCTCAACCTGAACAGATACTAGGGAAATCATAGAGATAGAGGCAACAAAGCAAAGTCAAGGAAGAAATGAGATTTGTTCCATACAGTCTATTTCCCTTCGCTGACTTTTCACAGTTACACCAGGAAAAAAGCTTAGCGGTAGATCTACTGGAGAAATGTGTCTAAACTGGTCAATCAGCGAAAAAACTGCAGAGCCTGCTATGAAGCAAAAATCATATCTGAAGGACCTTTAGCTACTACGTGCAGCAGAGAGGGTACTTCAATCCTCAGCTACACTTCTTTGTCTTTGCCTCTCGTTTAGAGCGCACTCTCTTCGTTCTTCTTTCACTTCTTTCACTTCTTTCACTTCATGGAGTGTGCCTGTGCTTCCCCTGCCTTCCAATCCCTCTCATCAGCACTTCTGCAACAGGGTTAGAAGGAGATCTGCACACACATGCCGTTTTGACCCTCCACACGCAGACTCCTCAGATGCCTCCCATCACAGAGAATACTGCCCCAGCGTAGAGCCGTTCCAATACTCACACGTATGTGTGGTCAGCCTGACTGGACTGGGGAAAAGTTCAGAAGGTTGTGAATCTCTTGTCCGTGCATTCTCTGTTTGGAGTAAAGAGTGACAGGGAAGAGAGCCAGAGAAAGATTAGAAAGCTTGTGGCTGCACGTAAACACGTTCTTGTGTCTGTGTGTGTACAGATGACGGCGTGTTCAGGAAGAGGCAAAGTACTCCGTTTCCGTCGCGATGTGCATAGAGGCCCTTAAGGGGTTGCTTATCTGCAGAGGTACCTGTGTGCCACTCGTTTAAGGGCGAAAACACTTCTGCATCTCTGGGTAAAAAAGCGAACATTCCTGTTCACAGACTGAGGCTTATTCTCGCACCTGCCTACAGGCACGCCTCTGAAAGCCAAGGATTGCATATATATGTACAAGCACTTGCGCCAGCGTAGTCCTTCAGAAACGTGCTTACCCTCACAGAAATAGGAACGTGCTTGCGTTCCACCCTACATCATGGATAAGCTTGTGAACACTGTGCTATTCTTCCTCTGCACGGCATGTTTTTTTGTATTTCTCTGGCAGATCGAACGTTTAGTAGATTTCTTTGTAGGACTAGGTATGCCGAGAGAAACAGATTGCGTAGGAAAAGTCGCAGTCTGCCTTCTTCAGTGTTGGAGCCTACTGCTCTCCCCTGTCTGAGTCCAAATGCGCATATAGGATTCCTCACCGAGACACGGGCAGAAGTCTTTCCACAAAAACACATGTATGTGCTAAAACTACAACCTGCATGCAAACGCATATACCTAAAAGCAAATCCATGTTGACACACTGATATATAATATTGCCAAATATGTCCTTTAGCTAAAGAAGGGCAGAGACTGCTGCCAAGTAAAATTCGCCTCTGAAGGATCTTGGGCTACTTCCTGCCAGCAAGGAAAAGCTTCCATTCTCAGCACCTCTTCACCCTCTTTATTTCTTCTTTAAACAACACTCTTTTCGTCCTTCTTTCCCTTTCAATTGCCTGGAATGTGCCTGGGCTCCCCTCTCTTCCAACAACTCTCATCAGCACTATTGGAATTGAGTAAGAAGGAGCTCTGCACACACAGAGTACATATGCGCCCACACACGCAGAGTCCTCTTTATGCCGCCCATCACATAGAATATTGCACCAGCCTAAAGCAATTCTAATAGTCAAACGTATGTGTGACCAGCATAGCTGGAGTGGGGAAAGGATCAGGATTCTGAAAATCTCTTGTCCGTCTTGTCTGTCTGCTTGGAGTAAGAGAGCTAGAGAACAGAGCCGAAGAAAGGGATCTTAGCCTTCTTTATTTCCAGCGTTTCTTACTTCATGGTAGGTGTTTCTATCGATAAGGATTGGTTTATTCTCTGTGTGTGTGCACTTATGAACTAGGCAGCTTAGAGCGATTATGCCATACTGTGTCTTTGCCTATATATCCCCGAAATTGTAGGTGCATAATTGTGTGTGATCGCCAGTGGGCATATGTATTCACCTTGATTTCTGAATATAAATAGGGAAGGAGTCTGCATGTGTTGCTGACGGCATTCAGATAAGTTGGGGATTCATTTTTGAAGTGGTAATGACTACAGAATGATAGGAGGAGAGAATCATTGCCCATGCTTTAAAAGGGTCTGGTTGGGGAAGAATCTGCATGGCCACATGCATGGCCCAGGGAATAGGGTTTCTCATTTCCTTCACAGTCTGGGCCAAGCCACATGTAGAGGGAACTGGGTACCTGAATGCTCTTCCCATCTGTAGGGAGATTCCATGACTTACTGAAATAGAAGTGAGGGAATGGGGGTGAGAGCAAAGCCGGTGATCAGTATTAGGTCCCTATGTGTGAGGAATTAAAATTTTGCTTTTGTGATAGTTGTGCCCATCTTACAGGTGCGGAGGGTGTTTTGCTTCTATCCAAAGATGTATTGAGGTGAAAAGAAGTACGAACTTAAGAGCAAAGACTACACTTTTAAGCAGACTTTCTTTCATTTAACAGCACTTGTTGTTATCCTCCATAAGTTCTCCAAAGACCGGATGCTTTTGCAGTGCTCGTATTCACACAATCATCGTGTTTTCCAATCTATAGCTGGAGGCGTTGTCTGATGTGTGTGCCTATCATAGAACAGCTCAGTTCTCTCTCCTTTAAATATTGCTGGGTTTTAAGGCAGGCAATAAGTGTAACACCATTGTTTTAATTTGAAATAGAACAAAGAAGCAGTCTAATCTCTTTGCATGTGGGCCACACCAGTTGACTATAGTCTGCAGTGACGTAGTAAGGAAAATCAACTTTATCTCTTCTAAACTAAAAGGACAGCACATGACTTTTTTACTGTGTACTGCCAGGGAGCAAGGAAAAGCAGCTGACTCAAGCTGAGAACGATGAACGGGCAGGGTGTAACTCAGGTGGTGGGCAGTGGCTTACATCCTTAGTGGCCTTAACAGAGTACGATTGGAAGGTCTTTGTCCTCCTGTAGGTAGCATTGCTTATTGCAACAACAGAAAAGTACAATTCACATAAACAGAGCATTGCTTCCTGCTTAGCATGCACCATTATATTTTACAATGCAACAGCAGATGTACTACAAGCTATCATTGATCTTTAAATCACACACCAACAGAGGAATATAGGGGTTTTCTTTAGGACTCCGAGACAAATCAAGCAATCACTCTAAAGCAATATATGCCAAGTATGAAAAAGTAACAAGCGTGCTTATAGAATATTTGAATACATTAGGAATCTGTGGGAGTCACAAGCTTGCAAACCACAACCCCAGGTATTGCAGACACGGTCTTATCAAGGTCACAATCTTCCAGAAGGCGGCAACCCAGGAACTACCTGAAGACAAATGCATGGCCCACCTCTCCGCCTCGCCTGTATTTGGCTTTTTTCCTGGTATCTGGCCAGGATCCATGCCACTGCGTCCCCTGCTGTTTGTTGTCCTGACTTGCCTACCCTTCTTTTTGCTATTCAGCAAAAAAAGAGTGCAAGTTTCCCGGGAAGCTACTGCTCAGGTACACTTTGACTGTTCATCAAGGAGAGAACAAAAATCCTACATAGACATTGAGGCATAGGCCCAATAAGAGGTTCTCCAGCTTCATTCGGTAAATGGCCTCTTTGGAAAAGTTTCTCTGGTAGATCTACCACTCAGTGTTTTTCCCGTGTAACTGCCAAAACTCAGCCTAGGGAAACCGCCTATATCAAACACAATACAACCCTGCCTCGTTTCTGCTTTGTTGCCTCTGCCTAGATGATTTCCCTTTTCTCTGTTCACTTGAGCGACCATGATTGTTCCGATACACAGAAGTACAACCAACACACATACTGCCAAAGGGACAATCAGTTGAGCTCATTCCTTTCGAATGTTGCTGCGCTGATGTACATGTGCAATGAAATTAACACACATGCTTGTTGAGAGAAAGACTCACATGCGTGTGGAGAGATGGATATATACAGCAGGCACTTAGGCATGCAGACTTTCAGGCACACTCTCTCCACGCACACTGGGTCAAGTCTGCAGGTATCCTAGACATTGACAGTCGTGCAACCACTTGTAACTGTGCAAAGCTACCAAACAAAGAGTTACACTTGCTCTCGCACAAGCACACAATGTTTGCCCTCAGCTATACATGAGGGACAAGCTTGTGAAGAGATGCTCTGCTGTTCTTTCTAGTTATGACATGTTCTGCTTCTTTTCTCTTGTAGATAGATTGCAAAGCGTCTTTCCTCATATGACTGCGAAGCATTTGCCTTAGGAGAAAAGTATCACGGCACAGCATTCAGTTCTGCCTACGTCTGTCTTTGTTCCTTTACTAGCAGATATCCCTTGCATCCGTCCAGACGAGAAATGCAGGACTGTGCATCACCATATACACGGAACCTTTCCATAGAACAGCACAGCAGTACACTCACGCCTAAACATGAATGGAGCCCACGTCAAGGCACACACGTGGACAGAGAAGCATTTATAAGCACAAGTGCTTCCACCCACAGGATCGGCCAAGAACAGACACGTATCTGCAGGTGCTCTCCAAATGTGTATTCTCTCGTGCAGACACGCATACGTGTGTGCAGTATCCCAAACATAAACAGACGTGTTTACCCTCAACAATGGAAGTACTTTTCACATAAGTCTTTCTGTAAAGAGATGTGAGAGGGCGTGATTGCAGGTGTGCATTTGTGTTGCCACGTTTTTGCTTATATATCAGTGTATGAAAAGATACGTGCTTTTCTCTGGCTGCATATGCATGCACTTTGTGGTGGGTACAAATACCTGAAGGCTTGTGGAAAGGTTTCTGCGCCTTTTCCGGACTCCTCTGTGTGCACGTGGACAAACAGAAGAGATAGCAGCTAGGTTCCAACACTATAGAAGGCACACGGCAAGATTTCCTGCTTTACCTCTTCCTCTCGGTATACCGCTAAGTTTGCGATCTGAAAGAGAAACGCAAAAAAGTATGCCGCACGGAGAAAGAGCAGCCGAGCATCTGTTCACAACCTTTCTTGTGATATATGGTTGAACGCAAACACGTTGGTTCTTCTGTGAGACTGCGCACACTGGTGCAAGTGGTTGTACATACATTCAGTCCTTGGGTGTGGGGCTTTCGAAAGTATGCCTGTAGGCAGGTGTGAATATATGCTGCTTTCTGAACACTCATAATCCATTTTTTACCCAAACATATGGAGATGCTTGGTCCTAAATTTGAACAGTCTCCTCAGGTTTTGATTTTTGGATGTTTAATGGGAGTAATATTCGTGGTGGTCCAGTGGACCCAACACCTGTATTCCCTCTTATTCGCTCCCCAGATTTGGGCACACGTGATTTAAACGGAATCAATTGTGCTATTTTTGCTCCTTTGGAGATGTTTACTGGTGGTGCTACGGTTTGGACCATGATCGTTTATACACCCGAGTAATCTGCATCAGTCATACCAGATAGGACAAAAAACCGTTGTCTTGGTGTTGATGATTGTACAGATAATAGCACACATAACACGTGACGGAGAGGACCTTTCATATTGGATGGAATGCAATGCACCTTTGAATCTATCAATGTTATTTCTACTGCTGTCTCCACGTCCACTCCAGCACTTCCTGCTGTGGCAGAGGGGACGCTGTCCAGACACCCTGCATTTGTTTCGTAGAGAGCTGGGGACTCGCGCTCCTCTGCAAGTTTCAGGTGCTGGTTCTGACACTGCCATAATCAACAGATCATCAATACCATGGCAAACAGTAACGGTATCCAACCATAGTGCTATATCAGCTACTACCATTTGGTGGCAAACGGAGGGACTGTGTTTGTATCTCTGAGACAGTACTCAGCAAGTATATTGCTTTTGTTGCCAGGTAAAAGCAAACTGGTCTTGCACTGAGCTGGCAGGTGGGGTGGAGGGTGGGTGCAGTGTTGGCGGGAGAACTAGGGTTGGGTGGCTTTTTTGCATAAGCACTGACTTTTGCAAGATGCAAAAAAAATCTGATGCTATGATCCCACCCACTTCTGATCGTGGGATACCAGCTTGTACTAAATCATTCCACATTAGTGTTCTCATCGCCTGTGCTGTAACAACTTTCAGTTTTGCCGGATTTCCGTTATCCACCACCCAAACAGGGGGTCCTGAAATTACAGCCCCAATTCCCCTCAAGGCATTTGCTAGAGTGCCTGCACTACCTGCAGCATTTGTCACTGCTGGCAGAATCATGAGTATTAGTGAGGCAGGCACTCCTCTCCAAAGTTGCATTTTACTACTTCTTGTCACTGCTAACCTGTCCGGATCAGATCCCATAATCGACGCATAAACCGCCTCCATCTGCTGCGCTAAATCAATACTTTCCTCCGTTGTGCACCAATCTCCACGGACAACACAGATTCAACAGGTTCAGCATATGCTGTTGAAACTGCTGCACGCAAACTGTGACATAGCGTAGGTGCAATAACATCTTGCCAGTTCGGACCTCTGTCAGTTTGCAGCTGAGCATATCATTGTTGTACCTGATCATCACTGGCTAGAGGGCTTAAGAAATCTTTTTCATCTGCTAATAAACAGAGAGACACAGCTCCACTATCCCAAGCTGGCAAAATCCTTGACGGTGTTCCTTCCCCGCTTGTCTGCTGAGTGATCTCTGAAAATGCCGTTAACTCCTTCGGAGAGTGAGTACGAGCGATTTGCCCCCCCTCATCTGCTTGTTCGTGCTGCTGCATCATTTGTATGGGGGGGTTGTGCTCCCACCACCTCCCTGCCTTTTGAGTCAGGATCAAATTCACACTCAATATTGGAGTCTGAGGATTCACTCCATATATTTCCATCCCATTCCTTGGGATTCCAAGAGCGTTTTGTAGCAAGAGCACAAACCTGAGAACAAAGAAACTCACATTTTGCATATTTTTCCCTTTGTTCCTTAGCAATACACACTAGCAACCGGTCTACATTATCTTGCAGCTCATAGCACCGCTCTGCTTGGACAGTAAATACTTCTTGTGCGATCACCTTTGCATCTTGTAAAATCCCAACCTGCTTTTCCAATCCTCTTATTTTACTCTGCAATGCAACAACTTCACGATCAAGAGCTCTAAGAGCAGTAACGAATAACCATCCCAATCTCCCCGCCAATTTGCGAGAAGAAGTCATTGCTGCTCTTCATGGAAACCTTAGCATAGCTGTCTGAATTACCCGGGGGATAATCACCGCCCCATCATCAATCTGAGGCCATGCCTCCGGCGGAGCCAGTTCAGACAGGAGAGCAGCCACGGGGGCCGAGCGCTCCGTACTGAGCCATCCTGGAGTTTGGGGAGTCACCCTCGAGGCCTCCCCTGTTTCCGGTGTTTTTGCAAACCCCAGCACGGCTGGTTCTAGTGACCTCCGACTAACGCCAAATGTGTACACATACACAGGCGTATCGCAAGAAGAGCCAGAGGCCACAAAGGCATTGCAAAGAGCAAGTTGTATTTTAGTTACCTCTCTACTGGGGATCTCCGAAGTCGCACCTAAGCTCCCAGGCAGAGGTGACACAAGCGGGGACGCAGGCGCTGGTAAGTTCAGCCCTGCTGGAAGACCACTGGGTCTGCTGAGCTCGCCTGTATTTCAAGGCTTCAGGCAGGCGCAGCCTCCCGCTCTTTCTCACAACAAAGCAAGAATCTCAGACATAGTGATAAGGTGCCAAGAGCTTCTCGCAGGCCTAAGTTATCTAACACAGACGTTCTACTCATTAAGCACACAAGGTCAGTAAAACAATTAGAGTGATGTATGTACTTTTTCTACAGACAGGTGCAAGTCACTTGAGTGTATTTACATTTAACTAACATCCTCGCCAAATCTACCGCTACATTCCCATATAGACACATAAATCAATGAATACAAGGGTTGCTTTTGTTTGATTTTATTTTATTTTGTTTTGTTGTTTATTTGTAAATTTACTTTATTTTATGTTAATTTTTTTGAGATCTGGCAGTGGGCACCGCAGGCTGCTCCTTTGTGTCCTGCACGGGGC
>NW_027017417.1:12500-35000 GCF_036013445.1 Caloenas nicobarica | reverse complement strand
GTGAACTCGTAAAAGTAAACCATCCATCTCCCAGACACACGCTTCGAACTTGACTACGGTGGGTTTCTGTTTGTCTTACACCAACGGACTTGCACATTTGTGAGTAAACATTCATTTTGAAGCACAGCCCCTCCTGGGGGAAAAAACCGAAACCTAACTCTAACCCTAACGCTAACCCGAACCCGAACACTAGCCCTAACCTAAACCGTAACCCTAAACCCTGACCCTAACCAAACGTATTCAGATGGTGTCCCTTGGATGACCTTTGCAAAAAGCACACCCACAGGACTGCAGAGGCCAACTCAACATGAGACATGTGCCATGAGACCTGTCCCCAGGGATGACACAATTATTGTGTAACCAATAAGCAAACGTTTGAACAATTGGCTCTCTAGGACAGCCCTGAGGTTGTCGTTGTTGCGATAAGATTTGGCATATAATGACTGCGACTTTTGTTGCTGACATGTTTGCTTTCTAGCATCTAGACTTGTACAGCTCTGAAATAGAGAGCATCTGTTTCTAAGATTGGTTCACTGCACACGGGGAGCGGACTCCCACTTCAGCAAGAACATCTCTACTACCCGTTTCCTTGATAAGTCCAGGATTCCTGCTCTCCAGATAAACGAATCTCTCTTCTTCGCGGTGACCTTTTTGCAAAACGCTCTCTGCAGCAGTCCTGCGAAAGGAAGAGAGTAGCTGGGAAACCATGCTTGGGGATGCAGGGAAAAATATGGACGCACATGAAAACTCGTGCGTGGATATCTATGCACTCACATCACTGCACATGCACGCTGCTGGTTACACATCATGGCGCACGCAAACATACATGCTCCTGTATACTCACAAGGTTTCATACACACTCCTTCCATATTTACACTCACAGATCAGACTGAACACACACAGTTGTGATCACACACCACTATACGCGTCCTATTTCCTACACATCTATAAACCCAGCCACAAAATCCCATGGTCTCACAAACCTGCCTGGTGTGCACATGCACACACGCTGACAATAAACCTATCCGAAGCATCTCCTATCCTGAGATCAAGAAGCACAGGAAATAACGCAGACTGAGATCCCTTTCTATGGCTCTGTTCCTTAGCCGTCTTTACTGCAAGTGGAGACTGCACTGACAAGAGATTGTCAGTATCCAGAACCTTTCTCCACTCCAGCCAGGCTGGTCGCCCACTCGTGTTTGTACTGGAACTGCTCTACGCTGGTGCAGTATACTCTGTGCTGGGATGCGTATGAGGACTCCGTTTTTGGGGGCGAACTTGTAGTGTGTGTGTTCAGGTCCCCTTCCAACCCTATCCCTATGGCCTTTCCCTTCACTTGGTGGCATGAGCAGACAAAGTTCCTCCAGATATGATTTTTTGGACCGATATCAGACTCTGCTGTTCTTTCCTTAAATGACCTGTTTGGAAATCTTTCTTCTGCAGATACAACACGGACAATCTTGACAAAAGACCCTTTTCTTTTCTTCCTCTTTAACGCCTATTTTGTTGAATTTCTCATGCAAATCGAAGGCTTAGTGGTTTTCTTTGTAGGACTAGGTATGCCTAGAGAAAGAGATCGGGTCAGAATACTCAGCGTCTTCTTCTGTGTTGGAGCCAACCTGCTCTCCCTTGTACGCATCTAAAGAACAAATAGGATTCCTCAGGGAAACAAACGCAGACGTGTTGCCAGAAGCATTCAGATATGTGCACGCAAGCATCACCTGCATGCGTATGCAGCTACTGAAAAATCACATAATTCTTCACACAAAGACAGATAAGAAAAGCCTGTCCACAAACACATTTATTTACAGAAATACTCATGTGAAATGCACGTTCATGCCTCAGTGTAAAAACGTTTGTTTACGTTTAGTATTCTGCACACTCATGTATATGGCGGCTCGAGAATAAACAGTGGGAAGGTTGCCTGTGTTTGACGACCCTGTGCATGAAAGCAGGTGTTGGGCCCTATTCCTCCTTAGGCTGGTGTAAGGCCCAACTGTGCTGTTGGTTGGAAAGTTACTGCGTATGCTTGGTTGCACAGCCTTAACGTTTTTCATGTGGACAGATTGGAGGGAACTCTGCTAGTAAAGAAAAAAAAGAGAAGAAGGTAGGGGTGCCATGCTACCTCTTTCCCTTGGCAGGGTCTTCACTGTCGCGAGACAGGAGATTCTTAGCAATAGATCAACAAGAGAAATGTAACAGAAGACATCGTAAGAGAAAAAAACGAGCAGAGCATCTATTCACAAGCTCGTCCGTGGTATATGGTTGAACGCAAGCACATCGTGCACCTGCTAAGGTAAATACTTTTCCTGTAACATTCTGGTAGCGGCACGACTTGCATCATCTAGGATAGCTACAGACTTGAGCCTATGACCATGGACACATTGTTCCCACGTGTTTCGAGGTGGTGTAAGCTTCTGCCCTAGCTCTCCGTTTCTCCACATGCATGCGAGCACATATCTTTCTCTCAGCAAGCATGTGTGTTATTGTAGCCCAATATGTACTTCTGCGGGTGTGCGTGAGGACTGTTGAAAGGCTGTGCGTTTGGAACGCCTGCCATCACTGCTCAACCTGAACAGATACTAGGGAAACCATAGAGATAGAGGCAACAAAGCAAAGTCAAGGAAGAAATGATATTTGTTCCATACAGTCTATTTCCCTTCGCTGACATTTCACAGTTACACCAGGAAAAAAGCTTAGCGGTAGATCTACTGGAGAAATGTGTCTAAACTGGTCAATCAGCGAAAAACTGCAGAGCCTGCTATGAAGCAAAAATCATATCTGAAGGACCTTTAGCTACTACGTGCAGCAGAGAAGGTACTTCAATCCTCAGCTACACTTCGTCTTTGCCTCTCGTTTAGAGCGCACTCTCTTCGTTCTTCTTTCACTTCTTTCACTTCTTTCACTTCATGGAGTGTGCCTGTGCTTCCCCTGCCTTCCAATCCCTCTCATCAGCACTTCTGCAACAGGGTTAGAAGGAGATCTGCACACACATGCCGTTTTGACCCTCCACACGCAGACTCCTCAGATGCCTCCCATCACAGAGAATACTGCCCCAGCGTAGAGCGGTTCCAATACTCACACGTATGTGTGGTCAGCCTGACTGGACTGGGGAAAAGTTCAGAAGGTTGTGAATCTCTTGTCCGTGCATTCTCTGTTTGGAGTAAAGAGTGACAGGGAAGAGAGCCAGAGAAAGATTAGAAAGCTTGTGGCTGCACGTAAACACGTTCTTGTGTCTGTGTGTGTACAGATGACGGCGTGTTCAGGAAGAGGCAAAGTACTCCGTTTCCGTCGCGATGTGCATAGAGGCCCTTAAGGGGTTGCTTATCTGCAGAGGTAGGTACCTGTGTGCCACTCGTTTAAGGGCGAAAACACTTCTGCATCTCTGGGTAAAAAAGCGAACATTCCTGTTCACAGACTGTGGCTTATTCTCGCACCTGCCTACAGGCACGCCTCTGAAAGCCAAGGATTGCATATATATATGTACAAGCACTTGCGCCAGCGTAGTCCTTCAGGAACGTGCTTACCCTCACAGAAATAGGAATGTGCTTGCGTTCCACCCTACATCATGGGTAAGCTTGTGAACACTGTGCTATTCTTCCTCTGCACGGCATGTTTTTTTGTATTTCTCTGGCAGATCGAACGTTTAGTAGATTTCTTTGTAGGACTAGGTATGCCGAGAGAAACAGATTGCGTAGGAAAAGTCGCAGTCTGCCTTCTTCAGTGTTGGAGCCTACTGCTCTCCCCTGTCTGAGTCCAAATGCGCATATAGGATTCCTCACCGAGACACGGGCAGAAGTCTTTCCACAAAAATACATGTATGTGCTAAAACTACAACCTGCATGCAAACGCATATACCTAAAAGCAAATCCATGTTGACACACTGATATATAATATTGCCAAATATGTCCTTTAGCTAAAGAAGGGCAGAGACTGCTGTCAAGCAAAATTCGCCTCTGAAGGATCTTGGGCTACTTCCTGCCAGCAAGGAAAAGCTTCCATCCTCAGCACCTCTTCACCCTCTTTATTTCTTCTTTAAACAACACTCTTTTCGTCCTTCTTTCCCTTTCAATTGCCTGGAATGTGCCTTGGCTCCCCTCTCTTCCAACAACTCTCATCAGCACTATTGGAATTGAGTAAGAAGGAGCTCTGCACACACAGAGTACATATGCGCCCACACACGCAGAGTCCTCTTATGCCGCCCATCACATAGAATATTGCACCAGCCTAAAGCAATTCTAATAGTCAAACGTATGTGTGACCAGCATAGCTGGAGTGGGGAAAGGATCAGGATTCTGAAAATCTCTTGTCCGTCTTGTCTGTCTGCTTGGAGTAAGAGAGCTAGAGAACAGAGCCGAAGAAAGGGATCTTAGCCTTCTTTATTTCCAGCGTTTCTTACTTCATGGTAGGTGTTTCTATCGATAAGGATTGGTTTATTCTCTGTGTGTGTGCACTTATGAACTAGGCAGCTTAGAGCGATTATGCCATACTGTGTCTTTGCCTATATATCCCCGAAATTGTAGGTGCATAATTGTGTGTGATCGCCAGTGGGCATATGTATTCACCTTGATTTCTGAATATAAATATGGGAGGAGTCTGCATGTGTTGCTGACGGCATTCAGATAAGTTGGGGATTCATTTTTGAAGTGGTAATGACTACAGAATGATAGGAGGAGAGAATCATTGCCCATGCTTTAAAAGGGTCTGGTTGGGGAAGAATCTGCATGGCCACATGCATGGCCCAGGGAATAGGGTTTCTCATTTCCTTCACAGTCTGGGCCAAGCCACATGTAGAGGGAACTGGGTACCTGAATGCTCTTCCCATCTGTAGGGAGATTCCATGACTTACTGAAATAGAAGTGAGGGAATGGGGGTGAGAGCAAAGCCGGTGATCAGTATTAGGTCCCTATGTGTGAGGAATTAAAATTTTGCTTTTGTGATAGTTGCGCCCATCTTACAGGTGCGGAGGGTGTTTTGCTTCTATCCAAAGATGTATTGAGGTGGAAAAAAGTACGAACTTAAGAGCAAAGACTACACTTTTAAGCAGACTTTCTTTCATTTAACAGCACTTGTTGTTATCCTCCATAAGTTCTCCAAAGACCGGACGCTTTTGCAGTGCTCGTATTCACACAATCATCGTGTTTTCCAATCTATAGCTGGAGGCGTTGTCTGATGTGTGTGCCTATCATAGAACAGCTCAGTTCTCTCTCCTTTAAATATTGCTGGGTTTTAAGGCAGGCAATAAGTGTAACACCGTTGTTTTAATTTGAAATAGAACAAAGAAGCAGTCTAATCTCTTTGCATGTGGGCCACACCAGTTGACTATAGTCTGCAGTGACGTAGTAAGGAAAATCAACTTTATCTCTTCTAAACTAAAAGGACAGCACATGACTTTTTTTACTGTGTACTGCCAGGGAGCAAGGAAAAGCAGCTGACTCAAGCTGAGAACGATGAACGGGCAGGGTGTAACTCAGGTGGTGGGCAGTGGCTTACATCCTTAATGGCCTTAACAGAGTACGATCGGAAGATCTTTGTCCTCCTGCAGGTAGCATTGCTTATTGCAACAACAGAAAAGTACAATTCACATAAACAGAGCATTGCTTCCTGCTTAGCATGCACCATTATATTTTACAATGCAACAGCAGATGTACTACAAGCTATCATTGATCTTTAAATCACACACCAACAGAGGAATATAGGGGTTTTCTTTAGGACTCCGAGACAAATCAAGCAATCACTCTAAAGCAATATATGCCAAGTATGAAAAAGTAACAAGCGTGCTTATAGAATATTTGAATACATTAGGAATCTGTGGGAGTCACAAGCTTGCAAACCACAACCCCAGGTATTGCAGACACGGTCTTATCAAGGTCACAATCTTCCAGAAGAAGGCAACCCAGGAACTACCTGAAGACAAATGCATGGCCCACCTCTCCGCCTCGCCTGTATTTGGCTTTTTTCCTGGTATCTGGCCAGGATCCATGCCACTGCGTCCCCTGCTGTTTGTTGTCCTGACTTGCCTACCCTTCTTTTTGCTATTCAGCAAAAAAAGAGTGCAAGTTTCCCGGGAAGCTAATGCTCAGGTACACTTTGACTGTTCATCAAGGAGAGAACAAAAATCCTACATAGACATTGAGGCATAGGCCCAATAAGAGGTTCTCCAGCTTCATTCGGTAAATGGCCTCTTTGGAAAAGTTCCTCTGGTAGATCTACCACTCAGTGTTTTTCCCGTGTAACTGCCAAAACTCAGCCTAGGGAAACCGCCTATATCAAACACGATACAATCCTGCCTCGTTTCTGCTTTGTTGCCTCTGCCTAGATGATTTCCCTTTTCTCTGTTCACTTGAGCGACCATGATTGTTCCGATACACAGAAGTACAACCAACACACATACTGCCAAAGGGACAATCAGTTGAGCTCATTCCTTTCGAATGTTGCTGCGCTGATGTACATGTGCAATGAAATTAACACACATGCTTGTTGAGAGAAAGACTCACATGCGTGTGGAGAGATGGATATATACAGCAGGCACTTAGGCATGCAGACTTTCAGGCACACTCTCTCCACGCACACTGGGTCAAGTCTGCAGGTATCCTAGGCATTGACAGTCGTGCCACCACTTGTAACTGTGCAAAGCTACCAAACAAAGAGTTACACTTGCTCTCGCACAAGCACACAATGTTTGCCCTCAGCTATACATGAGGGACAAGCTTGTGAAGAGATGCTCTGCTGTTCTTTCTAGTTATGACATGTTCTGCTTCTTTTCTCTTGTAGATCGATTGCAAAGCGTCTTTCCTCATATGACTGCGAAGCATTTGCCTTAGGAGAAAAGTATCACGGCACAGCATTCAGTTCTGCCTACGTCTGTCTTTGTTCCTTTACTAGCAGATATCCCTTGCATCCGTCCAGACGAGAAACGCAGGACTGTGCATCACCATATACACGGAACCTTTCCATAGAACAGCACAGCAGTACACTCACGCCTAAACATGAATGGAGCCCACGTCAAGGCACACACGTGGACAGAGAAGCATTTATAAGCACAAGTGCTTCCACCCACAGGATCGGCCAAGAACAGACACGTATCTGCAGGTGCTCTCCAAATGTGTATTCTCTCGTGCAGACACGCATACGTGTGTGCAGTATCCCAAACATAAACAGACGTGTTTACCCTCAACAATGGAAGTACTTTTCACATAAGTCTTTCTGTAAAGAGATGTGAGAGGGCGTGATCGCAGGTGTGCATTTGTGTTGCCAGGTTTTTGCTTATATATCAGTGTATGAAAAGATACGTGCTTTTCTCTGGCTGCATATGCATGCACTTTGTGGTGGGTACAAATACCTGAAGGCTTGTGGAAAGGTTTCTGCGCCTTTTCCGGACTCCTCTGTGTGCACGTGGACAAACAGAAGAGATAGCAGCTAGGTTCCAACACTATAGAAGGCACACGGCAAGATTTCCTGCTTTACCTCTTCCTCTCGGTATACCGCTAAGTTTGCGATCTGAAAGAGAAACGCAAAAAAGTATGCCGCACGGAGAAAGAGCAGCCGAGCATCTGTTCACAACCTTTCTTGTGATATATGGTTGAACGCAAACACGTTGGTTCTTCTGTGAGACTGCGCACACTGGTGCAAGTGGTTGTACATACATTCAGTCCTTGGGTGCGGGGCTTTCGAAAGTATGCCTGTAGGCAGGTGTGAATATATGCTGCTTTCTGAACACTCATAATCCATTTTTTACCCAAACATATGGAGATGCTTGGTCCTAAATTTGAACAGTCTCCTCAGGTTTTGATTTTTGGATGTTTAATGGGAGTAATATTCGTGGTGGTCCAGTGGACCCAACACCTGTATTCCCTCTTATTCGCTCCCCAGATTTGGGCACACGTGATTTAAACGGAATCAATTGTGCTATTTTTGCTCCTTTGGAGATGTTTACTGGTGGTGCTATGGTTTGGACCATGATCGTTTATACACCCGAGTAATCTGCATCAGTCATACCAGATAGGACAAAAAACCGTTGTCTTGGTGTTGATGATTGTACAGATAATAGCACACATAACACGTGACGGAGAGGACCTTTCATATTGGATGGAATGCAATGCACCTTTGAATCTATCCATGTTATTTCTACTGCTGTCTCCACGTCCACTCCAGCACTTCCTGCTGTGGCGGAGGGGACGCTGTCCAGACACCCTGCATTTGTTTCGTAGAGAGCTGGGGACTCGCGCTCCTCTGCAAGTTTCAGGTGCTGGTTCTGACACTGCCATAATCAACAGATCATCAATACCATGGCAAACAGTAACGGTATCCAACCATAGTGCTATATCAGCTACTACCATTTGGTGGCAAACGGAGGGACTGTGTTTGTATCTCTGAGACAGTACTCAGCAAGTATATTGCTTTTGTTGCCAGGTAAAAGCAAACTGGTCTTGCACTGAGCTGGCAGGTGGGGTGGAGGGTGGGTGCAGTGTTGGCGGGAGAACTAGGGTTGGGTGGCTTTTTTGCATAAGCACTGACTTTTGCAAGATGCAAAAAAAATCTGATGCTATGATCCCACCCACTTCTGATCGTGGGATACCAGCTTGTACTAAATCATTCCACATTAGTGTTCTCATCGCCTGTGCTGTAACAACTTTCAGTTTTGCCGGATTTCCGTTATCCACCACCCAAACAGGGGGTCCTGAAATTACAGCCCCAATTCCCCTCAAGGCATTTGCTAGAGTGCCTGCACTACCTGCAGCATTTGTCACTGCTGGCAGAATCATGAGTATTAGTGAGGCAGGCACTCCTCTCCAAAGTTGCATTTTACTACTTCTTGTCACTGCTAACCTGTCCGGATCAGATCCCATAATCGACGCATACACCGCCTCCATCTGCTGCGCTAAATCAATACTTTCCTCCGTTGTGCACCAATCTCCACGGACAACACAGATTCAACAGGTTCAGCATATGCTGTTGAAACTGCTGCACGCAAACTGTGACATAGCGTAGGTGCAATAACATCTTGCCAGTTCGGACCTCTGTCAGTTTGCAGCTGAGCATATCATTGTTGTACCTGATCATCACTGGCTAGAGGGCTTAAGAAATCTTTTTCATCTGCTAATAAACAGAGAGACACAGCTCCACTATCCCAAGCTGGCAAAATCCTTGACGGTGTTCCTTCCCCGCTTGTCTGCTGAGTGATCTCTGAAAATGCCGTTAACTCCTTCGGAGAGTGAGTACGAGCGATTTGCCCCCCCTCATCTGCTTGTTCGTGCTGCTGCATCATTTGTATGGGGGGGTTGTGCTCCCACCACCTCCCTGCCTTTTGAGTCAGGATCAAATTCACACTCAATATTGGAGTCTGAGGATTCACTCCATATATTTCCATCCCATTCCTTGGGATTCCAAGAGCGTTTTGTAGCAAGAGCACAAACCTGAGAACAAAGAAACTCACATTTTGCATATTTTTCCCTTTGTTCCTTAGCAATACACACTAGCAACCGGTCTACATTATCTTGCAGCTCATAGCACCGCTCTGCTTGGACAGTAAATACTTCTTGTGCGATCACCTTTGCATCTTGTAAAATCCCAACCTGCTTTTCCAATCCTCTTATTTTACTCTGCAATGCAACAACTTCACGATCAAGAGCTCTAAGAGCAGTAACGAATAACCATCCCAATCTCCCCGCCAATTTGCGAGAAGAAGTCATTGCTGCTCTTCATGGAAACCTTAGCATAGCTGTCTGAATTACCCGGGGGATAATCACCGCCCCATCATCAATCTGAGGCCATGCCTCCGGCGGAGCCAGTTCAGACAGGAGAGCAGCCACGGGGGCCGAGCGCTCCGTACTGAGCCATCCTGGAGTTTGGGGAGTCACCCTCGAGGCCTCCCCTGTTTCCGGTGTTTTTGCAAACCCCAGCACGGCTGGTTCTAGTGACCTCCGACTAACGCCAAATGTGTACACATACACAGGCGTATCGCAAGAAGAGCCAGAGGCCACAAAGGCATTGCAAAGAGCAAGTTGTATTTTAGTTACCTCTCTACTGGGGATCTCCGAAGTCGCACCTAAGCTCCCAGGCAGAGGTGACACAAACGGGGACGCAGGCGCTGGTAAGTTCAGCCCTGCTGGAAGACCACTGGGTCTGCTGAGCTCGCCTGTATTTCAAGGCTTCAGGCAGGCGCAGCCTCCCGCTCTTTCTCACAACAAAGCAAGAATCTCAGACATAGTGATAAGGTGCCAAGAGCTTCTCGCAGGCCTAAGTTATCTAACACAGACGTTCTACTCATTAAGCACACAAGGTCAGTAAAACAATTAGAGTGATGTATGTACTTTTTCTACAGACAGGTGCAAGTCACTTGAGTGTATTTACATTTAACTAACATCCTCGCCAAATCTACCGCTACATTCCCATATAGACACATAAATCAATGAATACAAGGGTTGCTTTTGTTTGATTTTATTTTATTTTGTTTTGTTGTTTATTTGTAAATTTACTTTATTTTATGTTAATTTTTTTGAGATCTGGCAGTGGGCACCGCAGGCTGCTCCTTTGTGTCCTGCACGGGGCCTCATGACGGCTACATTGCCGGGTGCTGGTATTGTGTGATGGGGGTGACGGAGACACACATGTGCAGCCCCGCCTGCCCCCCTGCGCCCAGCACCCTTTGGAGGAAGACTTTGGGGTGCTGGCCCCGAATCAGTCCCTGTACCTACAAAATAGGGGAATGAGCAGCCTAAGAGTGTCCTTCTTTTGCAAAATTACTGTGCGGATTTGTTGCCAGGGCAACGTTACTTCCAGTAGCTTACTGCCTGTGGTATTAGTTTTGGAGGACTCAGGGCTCGCTCAGGGCTTGTCATAGAGAACACCGGGCGAAACAGACAAGAACTCCTCTCCTCTCCTCTATTCTCCTCTCCTCTCCTCTCCTCTCCTCTCCTCTCCTCTCCTCTCCTCTCCTCGTTTATTTCCTCAAAGACACTGTTTGCCTGAAAGGACTGGGGGGTTTCAGTTCCAAATTCCAATACAAGGACAAATAACACAATGAATACAAGTGTTGTTTTGCTTTGATTTTTTTATTTTATTGTCCTTCTTTCCCTTCCTTTCCCTTCCTTTCCTTTCCTTCCTTTCCTTTCCTTTCCTTTCCTTTCCTTTCTTTCCTTTCCTTTCCTTTTCATCTCTTTTCTTGTTTTCTTTTCTTTTCTTTTCTTTTCTTTTCTTTTCTTTTCTTTTCTTTTCTATTCTTTTCTTTTCCTTACCTTTCCTTTCCTTTTCTTTTCTTTTCCTTTCCTTTCCTTTCCTTTTTTTTCCTTTCCTTTCCTTTCCTTTCCTTTCCACTCCTTTCCTTTCCACTCCTTTCATTTCCAACCCCTTTCCACACCTTTCCACACCTTTCCACACCTTTCCTTTCCTTTCCCTTCCTTTCCTTTCCTTTCCTTTCCTTTCCTTTTCTTTTCTTTTCTTGTCTTTTCTTTTGTTTTTTTCCTTTTCTTTTCTATTCTTTTCTTTTCTTTTCTTTTCTATTCTTTTCTTTTCTTTCTTTTCTTTTCTTTTCTTGTCTTTTCTTTTGTTTTTTTTCTTTTCTTTTTTTCTTTCTTTCTTTTCCTTCTTTTCTTTTCCTTCTTTCTTTTCTTTTCCTTTTCTTTCCTTTTCTTTCCTTTTCCTTTCCTTTCCTTTTCTTTCCTTTCTTTCCGATTCTTTTCTTTCTTTTCCTTTCCTTTCCTTTCCTTTCCTTTCCTTTCCTTTCCTTTCCTTTCCTTTCCTTTCCTTCCTTTCCTTTCCTTTCCTTTCCTTTCCTTTCCTTTCCCTTCCTTGCCTTGCCTTGCCTTTCCTATCCTTTCCTTTCCTTTCCTTTCCTTTCCTTTCCACTCCTTTCCTTTTCTTTCCTTATTCTTTTCTTTCATTCCTTTCCATTTATTTTCTTTTCCTTTTATTTTCCTTTCCTCCTTTCCTTTCCTTTCCTTTTCTTTCCTCTCCTTTCCTCTCCTTTCCTTTCCTTTCCTTGCCTTTCCTTGCCTTTCCTTGCCTTTCCTTTCCCTTCTTTTACTTGCCTTTCCTTGCCTTTCCTTGCCTTTCCTTGCCTTTCCTTTCCTTGCCTTTCCTTGCCTTTCCTTGCCTTTCCTTGCCTTTCCTTTCCCTTCCTTTACTTGCCTTGCCTTGCCTTGCCATGCCTTGCCTTGCCTTGCCTTGCCTTGCCTTTCCTTTCCTTTCCTTTCCTTTTCCTTTCCTTTTCCTTTCCTTTCCTTTCCTTTTCTCTTTTTTCTTTTTCTCTTTTCTTTCCTTTCCTTTCCTTTCCATTTATTTTCTTTTCCTTTTATTTTCCTTTCCTCATTCCTTTCCTTTCCTTTCCTTTCCTTTCCTTTCCTTTCCTTTCCTTTCCTTTCCTTTCCTTTCCTTTCCTTTCCTTTCCTTTCCTTTCCTTTCCTTTCCTTTCCTTTTCCTTTCCTTTTCCTTTTCTTTTCTCTTTTTTCTTTTCTTTTCTTTTCTCTTCTTTTCTTTTCTTTTCTTTTCTTTTCTTTTCTTTTCTTTTCTTTTCTTTTCTTTTCTTTTCTTTTTCTTTTCTTTTCCTTTCCTTTCCTTTCCTTTTTCTTTCCATTCCTTGCCTTGCCTTGCCTTGCCTTGCCTTGCCTTGCCTTTCCTTGCCTTTCCTTTCCTTTCCTTTCCCTTCCTTTCCTTTCCCTTCCTTTCCTTTCCCTTCCTTTCCTTTCCGCCAGACCTGACTGAGGACTGCGCCCATTTGGGCATGCGCAGTAGGGACTTCACAAGCACCGCCACTTCGCCAACCTCATTGGCTGCCTACGCACGTCAATCGCCATTCTCTCCGCCTATCAGCGCTTCGCCCCTCAACCTTGCTCACGCCGTCTGATTGGCCCGCTCTTCATCCTCACTCGCCTTCTTGCCGCCCTACGGGGACCCCGGGCGCATTTGGCTGTGCAATTTCAAAGATGGAAACTAAAATAAAGAACAAACCGCGGTCATTCGCTTATTCTAAAATGGTGTGCGGATGCCTAACCACACCACAAAAAAACCTTAGCTTTCATTTTCTCCTGCACTAAAATTGCATAGGTGTGAACTCGTAAAAGTAAACCATCCATCTCCCAGACACACGCTTCGAACTTGACTACGGTGGGTTTCTGTTTGTCTTACACCAACGGACTTGCACATTTGTGAGTAAACATTCATTTTGAAGCACAGCCCCTCCTGGGGAAAAAACCGAAACCTAACTCTAACCCTAACGCTAACCCGAACCCGAACACTAGCCCTAACCTAAACCGTAACCCTAAACCCTGACCCTAACCAAACGTATTCAGATGGTGTCCCTTGGATGACCTTTGCAAAAAGCACACCCACAGGACTGCAGAGGCCAACTCAACATGAGACATGTGCCATGAGACCTGTCCCCAGGGATGACACAATTATTGTGTAACCAATAAGCAAACGTTTGAACAATTGGCTCTCTAGGACAGCCCTGAGGTTGTCGTTGTTGCGATAAGATTTGGCATATAATGACTGTGACTTTTGTTGCTGACATGTTTGCTTTCTAGCATCTAGACTTGTACAGCTCTGAAATAGAGAGCATCTGTTTCTAAGATTGGTTCACTGCACACGGGGAGCGGACTCCCACTTCAGCAAGAACATCTCTACTACCCGTTTCCTTGATAAGTCCAGGATTCCTGCTCTCCAGATAAACGAATCTCTCTTCTTCGCGGTGACCTTTTTGCAAAACGCTCTCTGCAGCAGTCCTGCGAAAGGAAGAGAGTAGCTGGGAAACCATGCTTGGGGATGCAGGGAAAAATATGGACGCACATGAAAACTCGTGCGTGGATATCTATGCACTCACATCACTGCACATGCACGCTGCTGGTTACACATCATGGCGCACGCAAACATACATGCTCCTGTATACTCACAAGGTTTCATACACACTCCTTCCATATTTACACTCACAGATCAGACTGAACACACACAGTTGTGATCACACACCACTATACGCGTCCTATTTCCTACACATCTATAAACCCAGCCACAAAATCCCATGGTCTCACAAACCTGCCTGGTGTGCACATGCACACACGCTGACAATAAACCTATCCGAAGCATCTCCTATCCTGAGATCAAGAAGCACAGGAAATAACGCAGACTGAGATCCCTTTCTATGGCTCTGTTCCTTAGCCGTCTTTACTGCAAGTGGAGACTGCACTGACAAGAGATTGTCAGTATCCAGAACCTTTCTCCACTCCAGCCAGGCTGGTCGCCCACTCGTGTTTGTACTGGAACTGCTCTACGCTGGTGCAGTATACTCTGTGCTGGGATGCGTATGAGGACTCCGTTTTTGGGGGCGAACTTGTAGTGTGTGTGTTCAGGTCCCTTCCAACCCTATCCCTATGGCCTTTCCCTTCACTTGGTGGCATGAGCAGACAAAGTTCCTCCAGATATGATTTTTTGGACCGATATCAGACTCTGCTGTTCTTTCCTTAAATGACCTGTTTGGAAATCTTTCTTCTGCAGATACAACACGGACAATCTTGACAAAAGACCCTTTTCTTTTCTTCCTCTTTAACGCCTATTTTGTTGAATTTCTCATGCAAATCGAAGGCTTAGTGGTTTTCTTTGTAGGACTAGGTATGCCTAGAGAAAGAGATCGGGTCAGAATACTCAGCGTCTTCTTCTGTGTTGGAGCCAACCTGCTCTCCCTTGTACGCATCTGAAGAACAAATAGGATTCCTCAGGGAAACAAACGCAGACGTGTTGCCAGAAGCATTCAGATATGTGCACGCAAGCATCACCTGCATGCGTATGCAGCTACTGAAAAATCACATAATTCTTCACACAAAGACAGATAAGAAAAGCCTGTCCACAAACACATTTATTTACAGAAATACTCATGTGAAATGCACGTTCATGCCTCAGTGTAAAAACGTTTGTTTACGTTTAGTATTCTGCACACTCATGTATATGGCGGCTCGAGAATAAACAGTGGGAAGGTTGCCTGTGTTTGACGACCCTGTGCATGAAAGCAGGTGTTGGGCCCTATTCCTCCTTAGGCTGGTGTAAGGCCCAACTGTGCTGTTGGTTGGAAAGTTACTGCGTATGCTTGGTTGCACAGCCTTAACGTTTTTCATGTGGACAGATTGGAGGGAACTCTGCTAGTAAAGAAAAAAAAGAGAAGAAGGTAGGGGTGCCATGCTACCTCTTTCCTTGGCAGGGTCTTCACTGTCGCGAGACAGGAGATTCTTAGCAATAGATCAACAAGAGAAATGTAACAGAAGACATCGTAAGAGAAAAAAACGAGCAGAGCATCTATTCACAAGCTCGTCCGTGGTATATGGTTGAACGCAAGCACATCGTGCACCTGCTAAGGTAAATACTTTTCCTGTAACATTCTGGTAGCGGCACGACTTGCATCATCTAGGATAGCTACAGACTTGAGCCTATGACCATGGACACATTGTTCCCACGTGTTTCGAGGTGGTGTAAGCTTCTGCCCTAGCTCTCCGTTTCTCCACATGCATGCGAGCACATATCTTTCTCTCAGCAAGCATGTGTGTTATTGTAGCCCAATATGTACTTCTGCGGGTGTGCGTGAGGACTGTTGAAAGGCTGTGCGTTTGGAACGCCTGCCATCACTGCTCAACCTGAACAGATACTAGGGAAACCATAGAGATAGAGGCAACAAAGCAAAGTCAAGGAAGAAATGATATTTGTTCCATACAGTCTATTTCCCTTCGCTGACATTTCACAGTTACACCAGGAAAAAAGCTTAGCGGTAGATCTACTGGAGAAATGTGTCTAAACTGGTCAATCAGCGAAAAACTGCAGAGCCTGCTATGAAGCAAAAATCATATCTGAAGGACCTTTAGCTACTACGTGCAGCAGAGAAGGTACTTCAATCCTCAGCTACACTTCGTCTTTGCCTCTCGTTTAGAGCGCACTCTCTTCGTTCTTCTTTCACTTCTTTCACTTCTTTCACTTCATGGAGTGTGCCTGTGCTTCCCCTGCCTTCCAATCCCTCTCATCAGCACTTCTGCAACAGGGTTAGAAGGAGATCTGCACACACATGCCGTTTTGACCCTCCACACGCAGACTCCTCAGATGCCTCCCATCACAGAGAATACTGCCCCAGCGTAGAGCGGTTCCAATACTCACACGTATGTGTGGTCAGCCTGACTGGACTGGGGAAAAGTTCAGAAGGTTGTGAATCTCTTGTCCGTGCATTCTCTGTTTGGAGTAAAGAGTGACAGGGAAGAGAGCCAGAGAAAGATTAGAAAGCTTGTGGCTGCACGTAAACACGTTCTTGTGTCTGTGTGTGTACAGATGACGGCGTGTTCAGGAAGAGGCAAAGTACTCCGTTTCCGTCGCGATGTGCATAGAGGCCCTTAAGGGGTTGCTTATCTGCAGAGGTAGGTACCTGTGTGCCACTCGTTTAAGGGCGAAAACACTTCTGCATCTCTGGGTAAAAAAGCGAACATTCCTGTTCACAGACTGTGGCTTATTCTCGCACCTGCCTACAGGCACGCCTCTGAAAGCCAAGGATTGCATATATATATGTACAAGCACTTGCGCCAGCGTAGTCCTTCAGGAACGTGCTTACCCTCACAGAAATAGGAATGTGCTTGCGTTCCACCCTACATCATGGGTAAGCTTGTGAACACTGTGCTATTCTTCCTCTGCACGGCATGTTTTTTTGTATTTCTCTGGCAGATCGAACGTTTAGTAGATTTCTTTGTAGGACTAGGTATGCCGAGAGAAACAGATTGCGTAGGAAAAGTCGCAGTCTGCCTTCTTCAGTGTTGGAGCCTACTGCTCTCCCCTGTCTGAGTCCAAATGCGCATATAGGATTCCTCACCGAGACACGGGCAGAAGTCTTTCCACAAAAATACATGTATGTGCTAAAACTACAACCTGCATGCAAACGCATATACCTAAAAGCAAATCCATGTTGACACACTGATATATAATATTGCCAAATATGTCCTTTAGCTAAAGAAGGGCAGAGACTGCTGTCAAGCAAAATTCGCCTCTGAAGGATCTTGGGCTACTTCCTGCCAGCAAGGAAAAGCTTCCATCCTCAGCACCTCTTCACCCTCTTTATTTCTTCTTTAAACAACACTCTTTTCGTCCTTCTTTCCCTTTCAATTGCCTGGAATGTGCCTTGGCTCCCCTCTCTTCCAACAACTCTCATCAGCACTATTGGAATTGAGTAAGAAGGAGCTCTGCACACACAGAGTACATATGCGCCCACACACGCAGAGTCCTCTTATGCCGCCCATCACATAGAATATTGCACCAGCCTAAAGCAATTCTAATAGTCAAACGTATGTGTGACCAGCATAGCTGGAGTGGGGAAAGGATCAGGATTCTGAAAATCTCTTGTCCGTCTTGTCTGTCTGCTTGGAGTAAGAGAGCTAGAGAACAGAGCCGAAGAAAGGGATCTTAGCCTTCTTTATTTCCAGCGTTTCTTACTTCATGGTAGGTGTTTCTATCGATAAGGATTGGTTTATTCTCTGTGTGTGTGCACTTATGAACTAGGCAGCTTAGAGCGATTATGCCATACTGTGTCTTTGCCTATATATCCCCGAAATTGTAGGTGCATAATTGTGTGTGATCGCCAGTGGGCATATGTATTCACCTTGATTTCTGAATATAAATAGGGGAGGAGTCTGCATGTGTTGCTGACGGCATTCAGATAAGTTGGGGATTCATTTTTGAAGTGGTAATGACTACAGAATGATAGGAGGAGAGAATCATTGCCCATGCTTTAAAAGGGTCTGGTTGGGGAAGAATCTGCATGGCCACATGCATGGCCCAGGGAATAGGGTTTCTCATTTCCTTCACAGTCTGGGCCAAGCCACATGTAGAGGGAACTGGGTACCTGAATGCTCTTCCCATCTGTAGGGAGATTCCATGACTTACTGAAATAGAAGTGAGGGAATGGGGGTGAGAGCAAAGCCGGTGATCAGTATTAGGTCCCTATGTGTGAGGAATTAAAATTTTGCTTTTGTGATAGTTGCGCCCATCTTACAGGTGCGGAGGGTGTTTTGCTTCTATCCAAAGATGTATTGAGGTGGAAAAAAGTACGAACTTAAGAGCAAAGACTACACTTTTAAGCAGACTTTCTTTCATTTAACAGCACTTGTTGTTATCCTCCATAAGTTCTCCAACGACCGGACGCTTTTGCAGTGCTCGTATTCACACAATCATCGTGTTTTCCAATCTATAGCTGGAGGCGTTGTCTGATGTGTGTGCCTATCATAGAACAGCTCAGTTCTCTCTCCTTTAAATATTGCTGGGTTTTAAGGCAGGCAATAAGTGTAACACCGTTGTTTTAATTTGAAATAGAACAAAGAAGCAGTCTAATCTCTTTGCATGTGGGCCACACCAGTTGACTATAGTCTGCAGTGACGTAGTAAGGAAAATCAACTTTATCTCTTCTAAACTAAAAGGACAGCACATGACTTTTTTTACTGTGTACTGCCAGGGAGCAAGGAAAAGCAGCTGACTCAAGCTGAGAACGATGAACGGGCAGGGTGTAACTCAGGTGGTGGGCAGTGGCTTACATCCTTAATGGCCTTAACAGAGTACGATCGGAAGATCTTTGTCCTCCTGCAGGTAGCATTGCTTATTGCAACAACAGAAAAGTACAATTCACATAAACAGAGCATTGCTTCCTGCTTAGCATGCACCATTATATTTTACAATGCAACAGCAGATGTACTACAAGCTATCATTGATCTTTAAATCACACACCAACAGAGGAATATAGGGGTTTTCTTTAGGACTCCGAGACAAATCAAGCAATCACTCTAAAGCAATATATGCCAAGTATGAAAAAGTAACAAGCGTGCTTATAGAATATTTGAATACATTAGGAATCTGTGGGAGTCACAAGCTTGCAAACCACAACCCCAGGTATTGCAGACACGGTCTTATCAAGGTCACAATCTTCCAGAAGAAGGCAACCCAGGAACTACCTGAAGACAAATGCATGGCCCACCTCTCCGCCTCGCCTGTATTTGGCTTTTTTCCTGGTATCTGGCCAGGATCCATGCCACTGCGTCCCCTGCTGTTTGTTGTCCTGACTTGCCTACCCTTCTTTTTGCTATTCAGCAAAAAAAGAGTGCAAGTTTCCCGGGAAGCTAATGCTCAGGTACACTTTGACTGTTCATCAAGGAGAGAACAAAAATCCTACATAGACATTGAGGCATAGGCCCAATAAGAGGTTCTCCAGCTTCATTCGGTAAATGGCCTCTTTGGAAAAGTTCCTCTGGTAGATCTACCACTCAGTGTTTTTCCCGTGTAACTGCCAAAACTCAGCCTAGGGAAACCGCCTATATCAAACACGATACAATCCTGCCTCGTTTCTGCTTTGTTGCCTCTGCCTAGATGATTTCCCTTTTCTCTGTTCACTTGAGCGACCATGATTGTTCCGATACACAGAAGTACAACCAACACACATACTGCCAAAGGGACAATCAGTTGAGCTCATTCCTTTCGAATGTTGCTGCGCTGATGTACATGTGCAATGAAATTAACACACATGCTTGTTGAGAGAAAGACTCACATGCGTGTGGAGAGATGGATATATACAGCAGGCACTTAGGCATGCAGACTTTCAGGCACACTCTCTCCACGCACACTGGGTCAAGTCTGCAGGTATCCTAGGCATTGACAGTCGTGCCACCACTTGTAACTGTGCAAAGCTACCAAACAAAGAGTTACACTTGCTCTCGCACAAGCACACAATGTTTGCCCTCAGCTATACATGAGGGACAAGCTTGTGAAGAGATGCTCTGCTGTTCTTTCTAGTTATGACATGTTCTGCTTCTTTTCTCTTGTAGATCGATTGCAAAGCGTCTTTCCTCATATGACTGCGAAGCATTTGCCTTAGGAGAAAAGTATCACGGCACAGCATTCAGTTCTGCCTACGTCTGTCTTTGTTCCTTTACTAGCAGATATCCCTTGCATCCGTCCAGACGAGAAACGCAGGACTGTGCATCACCATATACACGGAACCTTTCCATAGAACAGCACAGCAGTACACTCACGCCTAAACATGAATGGAGCCCACGTCAAGGCACACACGTGGACAGAGAAGCATTTATAAGCACAAGTGCTTCCACCCACAGGATCGGCCAAGAACAGACACGTATCTGCAGGTGCTCTCCAAATGTGTATTCTCTCGTGCAGACACGCATACGTGTGTGCAGTATCCCAAACATAAACAGACGTGTTTACCCTCAACAATGGAAGTACTTTTCACATAAGTCTTTCTGTAAAGAGATGTGAGAGGGCGTGATCGCAGGTGTGCATTTGTGTTGCCAGGTTTTTGCTTATATATCAGTGTATGAAAAGATACGTGCTTTTCTCTGGCTGCATATGCATGCACTTTGTGGTGGGTACAAATACCTGAAGGCTTGTGGAAAGGTTTCTGCGCCTTTTCCGGACTCCTCTGTGTGCACGTGGACAAACAGAAGAGATAGCAGCTAGGTTCCAACACTATAGAAGGCACACGGCAAGATTTCCTGCTTTACCTCTTCCTCTCGGTATACCGCTAAGTTTGCGATCTGAAAGAGAAACGCAAAAAAGTATGCCGCACGGAGAAAGAGCAGCCGAGCATCTGTTCACAACCTTTCTTGTGATATATGGTTGAACGCAAACACGTTGGTTCTTCTGTGAGACTGCGCACACTGGTGCAAGTGGTTGTACATACATTCAGTCCTTGGGTGCGGGGCTTTCGAAAGTATGCCTGTAGGCAGGTGTGAATATATGCTGCTTTCTGAACACTCATAATCCATTTTTTACCCAAACATATGGAGATGCTTGGTCCTAAATTTGAACAGTCTCCTCAGGTTTTGATTTTTGGATGTTTAATGGGAGTAATATTCGTGGTGGTCCAGTGGACCCAACACCTGTATTCCCTCTTATTCGCTCCCCAGATTTGGGCACACGTGATTTAAACGGAATCAATTGTGCTATTTTTGCTCCTTTGGAGATGTTTACTGGTGGTGCTATGGTTTGGACCATGATCGTTTATACACCCGAGTAATCTGCATCAGTCATACCAGATAGGACAAAAAACCGTTGTCTTGGTGTTGATGATTGTACAGATAATAGCACACATAACACGTGACGGAGAGGACCTTTCATATTGGATGGAATGCAATGCACCTTTGAATCTATCAATGTTATTTCTACTGCTGTCTCCACGTCCACTCCAGCACTTCCTGCTGTGGCGGAGGGGACGCTGTCCAGACACCCTGCATTTGTTTCGTAGAGAGCTGGGGACTCGCGCTCCTCTGCAAGTTTCAGGTGCTGGTTCTGACACTGCCATAATCAACAGATCATCAATACCATGGCAAACAGTAACGGTATCCAACCATAGTGCTATATCAGCTACTACCATTTGGTGGCAAACGGAGGGACTGTGTTTGTATCTCTGAGACAGTACTCAGCAAGTATATTGCTTTTGTTGCCAGGTAAAAGCAAACTGGTCTTGCACTGAGCTGGCAGGTGGGGTGGAGGGTGGGTGCAGTGTTGGCGGGAGAACTAGGGTTGGGTGGCTTTTTTGCATAAGCACTGACTTTTGCAAGATGCAAAAAAAATCTGATGCTATGATCCCACCCACTTCTGATCGTGGGATACCAGCTTGTACTAAATCATTCCACATTAGTGTTCTCATCGCCTGTGCTGTAACAACTTTCAGTTTTGCCGGATTTCCGTTATCCACCACCCAAACAGGGGGTCCTGAAATTACAGCCCCAATTCCCCTCAAGGCATTTGCTAGAGTGCCTGCACTACCTGCAGCATTTGTCACTGCTGGCAGAATCATGAGTATTAGTGAGGCAGGCACTCCTCTCCAAAGTTGCATTTTACTACTTCTTGTCACTGCTAACCTGTCCGGATCAGATCCCATAATCGACGCATACACCGCCTCCATCTGCTGCGCTAAATCAATACTTTCCTCCGTTGTGCACCAATCTCCACGGACAACACAGATTCAACAGGTTCAGCATATGCTGTTGAAACTGCTGCACGCAAACTGTGACATAGCGTAGGTGCAATAACATCTTGCCAGTTCGGACCTCTGTCAGTTTGCAGCTGAGCATATCATTGTTGTACCTGATCATCACTGGCTAGAGGGCTTAAGAAATCTTTTTCATCTGCTAATAAACAGAGAGACACAGCTCCACTATCCCAAGCTGGCAAAATCCTTGACGGTGTTCCTTCCCCGCTTGTCTGCTGAGTGATCTCTGAAAATGCCGTTAACTCCTTCGGAGAGTGAGTACGAGCGATTTGCCCCCCCTCATCTGCTTGTTCGTGCTGCTGCATCATTTGTATGGGGGGGTTGTGCTCCCACCACCTCCCTGCCTTTTGAGTCAGGATCAAATTCACACTCAATATTGGAGTCTGAGGATTCACTCCATATATTTCCATCCCATTCCTTGGGATTCCAAGAGCGTTTTGTAGCAAGAGCACAAACCTGAGAACAAAGAAACTCACATTTTGCATATTTTTCCCTTT
>NW_027017417.1:0-7500 GCF_036013445.1 Caloenas nicobarica | reverse complement strand
TCACAAACCTGCCTGGTGTGCACATGCACACACGCTGACAATAAACCTATCCGAAGCATCTCCTATCCTGAGATCAAGAAGCACAGGAAATAACGCAGACTGAGATCCCTTTCTATGGCTCTGTTCCTTAGCCGTCTTTACTGCAAGTGGAGACTGCACTGACAAGAGATTGTCAGTATCCAGAACCTTTCTCCACTCCAGCCAGGCTGGTCGCCCACTCGTGTTTGTACTGGAACTGCTCTACGCTGGTGCAGTATACTCTGTGCTGGGATGCGTATGAGGACTCCGTTTTTGGGGGCGAACTTGTACTGTGTGTGTTCAGGTCCCCTTCCAACCCTATCCCTATGGCCTTTCCCTTCACTTGGTGGCATGAGCAGACAAAGTTCCTCCAGATATGATTTTTGGACCGATATCAGACTCTGCTGTTCTTTCCTTAAATGACCTGTTTGGAAATCTTTCTTCTGCAGATACAACACGGACAATCTTGACAAAAGACCCTTTTCTTTTCTTCCTCTTTAACGCCTATTTTGTTGAATTTCTCATGCAAATCGAAGGCTTAGTGGTTTTCTTTGTAGGACTAGGTATGCCTAGAGAAAGAGATCGGGTCAGAATACTCAGCGTCTTCTTCTGTGTTGGAGCCAACCTGCTCTCCCTTGTACGCATCTAAAGAACAAATAGGATTCCTCAGGGAAACAAACGCAGACGTGTTGCCAGAAGCATTCAGATATGTGCACGCAAGCATCACCTGCATGCGTATGCAGCTACTGAAAAATCACATAATTCTTCACACAAAGACAGATAAGAAAAGCCTGTCCACAAACACATTTATTTACAGAAATACTCATGTGAAATGCACGTTCATGCCTCAGTGTAAAAACGTTTGTTTACGTTTAGTATTCTGCACACTCATGTATATGGCGGCTCGAGAATAAACAGTGGGAAGGTTGCCTGTGTTTGACGACCCTGTGCATGAAAGCAGGTGTTGGGCCCTATTCCTCCTTAGGCTGGTGTAAGGCCCAACTGTGCTGTTGGTTGGAAAGTTACTGCGTATGCTTGGTTGCACAGCCTTAACGTTTTTCATGTGGACAGATTGGAGGACTCTGCTAGTAAAGAAAAAAAAGAGAAGAAGGTAGGGGTGCCATGCTACCTCTTTCCCTTGGCAGGGTCTTCACTGTCGCGAGACAGGAGATTCTTAGCAATAGATCAACAAGAGAAAATGTAACAGAAGACATCGTAAGAGAAAAAAACGAGCAGAGCATCTATTCACAAGCTCGTCCGTGGTATATGGTTGAACGCAAGCACATCGTGCACCTGCTAAGGTAAATACTTTTCCTGTAACATTCTGGTAGCGGCACGACTTGCATCATCTAGGATAGCTACAGACTTGAGCCTATGACCATGGACACATTGTTCCCACGTGTTTCGAGGTGGTGTAAGCTTCTGCCCTAGCTCTCCGTTTCTCCACATGCATGCGAGCACATATCTTTCTCTCAGCAAGCATGTGTGTTATTGTAGCCCAATATGTACTTCTGCGGGTGTGCGTGAGGACTGTTGAAAGGCTGTGCGTTTGGAACGCCTGCCATCACTGCTCAACCTGAACAGATACTAGGGAAACCATAGAGATAGAGGCAACAAAGCAAAGTCAAGGAAGAAATGATATTTGTTCCATACAGTCTATTTCCCTTCGCTGACATTTCACAGTTACACCAGGAAAAAAGCTTAGCGGTAGATCTACTGGAGAAATGTGTCTAAACTGGTCAATCAGCGAAAAACTGCAGAGCCTGCTATGAAGCAAAAATCATATCTGAAGGACCTTTAGCTACTACGTGCAGCAGAGAAGGTACTTCAATCCTCAGCTACACTTCGTCTTTGCCTCTCGTTTAGAGCGCACTCTCTTCGTTCTTCTTTCACTTCTTTCACTTCATGGAGTGTGCCTGTGCTTCCCCTGCCTTCCAATCCCTCTCATCAGCACTTCTGCAACAGGGTTAGAAGGAGATCTGCACACACATGCCGTTTTGACCCTCCACACGCAGACTCCTCAGATGCCTCCCATCACAGAGAATACTGCCCCAGCGTAGAGCGGTTCCAATACTCACACGTATGTGTGGTCAGCCTGACTGGACTGGGGAAAAGTTCAGAAGGTTGTGAATCTCTTGTCCGTGCATTCTCTGTTTGGAGTAAAGAGTGACAGGGAAGAGAGCCAGAGAAAGATTAGAAAGCTTGTGGCTGCACGTAAACACGTTCTTGTGTCTGTGTGTGTACAGATGACGGCGTGTTCAGGAAGAGGCAAAGTACTCCGTTTCCGTCGCGATGTGCATAGAGGCCCTTAAGGGGTTGCTTATCTGCAGAGGTAGGTACCTGTGTGCCACTCGTTTAAGGGCGAAAACACTTCTGCATCTCTGGGTAAAAAAGCGAACATTCCTGTTCACAGACTGTGGCTTATTCTCGCACCTGCCTACAGGCACGCCTCTGAAAGCCAAGGATTGCATATATATATGTACAAGCACTTGCGCCAGCGTAGTCCTTCAGGAACGTGCTTACCCTCACAGAAATAGGAATGTGCTTGCGTTCCACCCTACATCATGGGTAAGCTTGTGAACACTGTGCTATTCTTCCTCTGCACGGCATGTTTTTTTGTATTTCTCTGGCAGATCGAACGTTTAGTAGATTTCTTTGTAGGACTAGGTATGCCGAGAGAAACAGATTGCGTAGGAAAAGTCGCAGTCTGCCTTCTTCAGTGTTGGAGCCTACTGCTCTCCCCTGTCTGAGTCCAAATGCGCATATAGGATTCCTCACCGAGACACGGGCAGAAGTCTTTCCACAAAAATACATGTATGTGCTAAAACTACAACCTGCATGCAAACGCATATACCTAAAAGCAAATCCATGTTGACACACTGATATATAATATTGCCAAATATGTCCTTTAGCTAAAGAAGGGCAGAGACTGCTGTCAAGCAAAATTCGCCTCTGAAGGATCTTGGGCTACTTCCTGCCAGCAAGGAAAAGCTTCCATCCTCAGCACCTCTTCACCCTCTTTATTTCTTCTTTAAACAACACTCTTTTCGTCCTTCTTTCCTTTCAATTGCCTGGAATGTGCCTTGGCTCCCCTCTCTTCCAACAACTCTCATCAGCACTATTGGAATTGAGTAAGAAGGAGCTCTGCACACACAGAGTACATATGCGCCCACACACGCAGAGTCCTCTTATGCCGCCCATCACATAGAATATTGCACCAGCCTAAAGCAATTCTAATAGTCAAACGTATGTGTGACCAGCATAGCTGGAGTGGGGAAAGATCAGGATTCTGAAAATCTCTTGTCCGTCTTGTCTGTCTGCTTGGAGTAAGAGAGCTAGAGAACAGAGCCGAAGAAAGGGATCTTAGCCTTCTTTATTTCCAGCGTTTCTTACTTCATGGTAGGTGTTTCTATCGATAAGGATTGTTTATTCTCTGTGTGTGTGCACTTATGAACTAGGCAGCTTAGAGCGATTATGCCATACTGTGTCTTTGCCTATATATCCCCGAAATTGTAGGTGCATAATTGTGTGTGATCGCCAGTGGGCATATGTATTCACCTTGATTTCTGAATATAAATAGGGAAGGAGTCTGCATGTGTTGCTGACGGCATTCAGATAAGTTGGGGATTCATTTTTGAAGTGGTAATGACTACAGAATGATAGGAGGAGAGAATCATTGCCCATGCTTTAAAAGGGTCTGGTTGGGGAAGAATCTGCATGGCCACATGCATGGCCCAGGGAATAGGGTTTCTCATTTCCTTCACAGTCTGGGCCAAGCCACATGTAGAGGGAACTGGGTACCTGAATGCTCTTCCCATCTGTAGGGAGATTCCATGACTTACTGAAATAGAAGTGAGGGAATGGGGGTGAGAGCAAAGCCGGTGATCAGTATTAGGTCCCTATGTGTGAGGAATTAAAATTTTGCTTTTGTGATAGTTGCGCCCATCTTACGGTGCGGAGGGTGTTTTGCTTCTATCCAAAGATGTATTGAGGTGGAAAAAAGTACGAACTTAAGAGCAAAGACTACACTTTTAAGCAGACTTTCTTTCATTTAACAGCACTTGTTGTTATCCTCCATAAGTTCTCCAAAGACCGGACGCTTTTGCAGTGCTCGTATTCACACAATCATCGTGTTTTCCAATCTATAGCTGGAGGCGTTGTCTGATGTGTGTGCCTATCATAGAACAGCTCAGTTCTCTCTCCTTTAAATATTGCTGGGTTTTAAGGCAGGCAATAAGTGTAACACCGTTGTTTTAATTTGAAATAGAACAAAGAAGCAGTCTAATCTCTTTGCATGTGGGCCACACCAGTTGACTATAGTCTGCAGTGACGTAGTAAGGAAAATCAACTTTATCTCTTCTAAACTAAAAGGACAGCACATGACTTTTTTTACTGTGTACTGCCAGGGAGCAAGGAAAAGCAGCTGACTCAAGCTGAGAACGATGAACGGGCAGGGTGTAACTCAGGTGGTGGGCAGTGGCTTACATCCTTAATGGCCTTAACAGAGTACGATCGGAAGATCTTTGTCCTCCTGTAGGTAGCATTGCTTATTGCAACAACAGAAAAGTACAATTCACATAAACAGAGCATTGCTTCCTGCTTAGCATGCACCATTATATTTTACAATGCAACAGCAGATGTACTACAAGCTATCATTGATCTTTAAATCACACACCAACAGAGGAATATAGGGGTTTTCTTTAGGACTCCGAGACAAATCAAGCAATCACTCTAAAGCAATATATGCCAAGTATGAAAAAGTAACAAGCGTGCTTATAGAATATTTGAATACATTAGGAATCTGTGGGAGTCACAAGCTTGCAAACCACAACCCCAGGTATTGCAGACATGGTCTTATCAAGGTCACAATCTTCCAGAAGAAGGCAACCCAGGAACTACCTGAAGACAAATGCATGGCCCACCTCTCCGCCTCGCCTGTATTTGGCTTTTTTCCTGGTATCTGGCCAGGATCCATGCCACTGCGTCCCCTGCTGTTTGTTGTCCTGACTTGCCTACCCTTCTTTTTGCTATTCAGCAAAAAAAGAGTGCAAGTTTCCCGGGAAGCTAATGCTCAGGTACACTTTGACTGTTCATCAAGGAGAGAACAAAATCCTACATAGACATTGAGGCATAGGCCCAATAAGAGGTTCTCCAGCTTCATTCGGTAAATGGCCTCTTTGGAAAAGTTCCTCTGGTAGATCTACCACTCAGTGTTTTTCCCGTGTAACTGCCAAAACTCAGCCTAGGGAAACCGCCTATATCAAACACAATACAATCCTGCCTCGTTTCTGCTTTGTTGCCTCTGCCTAGATGATTTCCCTTTTCTCTGTTCACTTGAGCGACCATGATTGTTCCGATACACAGAAGTACAACCAACACACATACTGCCAAAGGGACAATCAGTTGAGCTCATTCCTTTCGAATGTTGCTGCGCTGATGTACATGTGCAATGAAATTAACACACATGCTTGTTGAGAGAAAGACTCACATGCGTGTGGAGAGATGGATATATACAGCAGGCACTTAGGCATGCAGACTTTCAGGCACACTCTCTCCACGCACACTGGGTCAAGTCTGCAGGTATCCTAGGCATTGACAGTCGTGCCACCACTTGTAACTGTGCAAAGCTACCAAACAAAGAGTTACACTTGCTCTCGCACAAGCACACAATGTTTGCCCTCAGCTATACATGAGGGACAAGCTTGTGAAGAGATGCTCTGCTGTTCTTTCTAGTTATGACATGTTCTGCTTCTTTTCTCTTGTAGATCGATTGCAAAGCGTCTTTCCTCATATGACTGCGAAGCATTTGCCTTAGGAGAAAAGTATCACGGCATAGCATTCAGTTCTGCCTACGTCTGTCTTTGTTCCTTTACTAGCAGATATCCCTTGCATCCGTCCAGACGAGAAACGCAGGACTGTGCATCACCATATACACGGAACCTTTCCATAGAACAGCACAGCAGTACACTCACGCCTAAACATGAATGGAGCCCACGTCAAGGCACACACGTGGACAGAGAAGCATTTATAAGCACAAGTGCTTCCACCCACAGGATCGGCCAAGAACAGACACGTATCTGCAGGTGCTCTCCAAATGTGTATTCTCTCGTGCAGACACGCATACGTGTGTGCAGTATCCCAAACATAAACAGACGTGTTTACCCTCAACAACGGAAGTACTTTTCACATAAGTCTTTCTGTAAAGAGATGTGAGAGGGTGTGATCGCAGGTGTGCATTTGTGTTGCCAGGTTTTTGCTTATATATCAGTGTATGAAAAGATACGTGCTTTTCTCTGGCTGCATATGCATGCACTTTGTGGTGGGTACAAATACCTGAAGGCTTGTGGAAAGGTTTCTGCGCCTTTTCCGGACTCCTCTGTGTGCACGTGGACAAACAGAAGAGATAGCAGCTAGGTTCCAACACTATAGAAGGCACACGGCAAGATTTCCTGCTTTACCTCTTCCTCTCGGTATACCGCTAAGTTTGCGATCTGAAAGAGAAACGCAAAAAAGTATGCCGCACGGAGAAAGAGCAGCCGAGCATCTGTTCACAACCTTTCTTGTGATATATGGTTGAACGCAAACACGTTGGTTCTTCTGTGAGACTGCGCACACTGGTGCAAGTGGTTGTACATACATTCAGTCCTTGGGTGCGGGGCTTTCGAAAGTATGCCTGTAGGCAGGTGTGAATATATGCTGCTTTCTGAACACTCATAATCCATTTTTTACCCAAACATATGGAGATGCTTGGTCCTAAATTTGAACAGTCTCCTCAGGTTTTGATTTTTGGATGTTTAATGGGAGTAATATTCGTGGTGGTCCAGTGACCCAACACCTGTATTCCCTCTTATTCGCTCCCCAGATTTGGGCACACGTGATTTAAACGGAATCAATTGTGCTATTTTTGCTCCTTTGGAGATGTTTACTGGTGGTGCTATGGTTTGGACCATGATCGTTTATACACCCGAGTAATCTGCATCAGTCATACCAGATAGGACAAAAAACCGTTGTCTTGGTGTTGATGATTGTACAGATAATAGCACACATAACACGTGACGGAGAGGACCTTTCATATTGGATGGAATGCAATGCACCTTTGAATCTATCAATGTTATTTCTACTGCTGTCTCCACGTCCACTCCAGCACTTCCTGCTGTGGCGGAGGGGACGCTGTCCAGACACCCTGCATTTGTTTCGTAGAGAGCTGGGGACTCGCGCTCCTCTGCAAGTTTCAGGTGCTGGTTCTGACACTGCCATAATCAACAGATCATCAATACCATGGCAAACAGTAACGGTATCCAACCATAGTGCTATATCAGCTACTACCATTTGGTGGCAAACGGAGGGACTGTGTTTGTATCTCTGAGACAGTACTCAGCAAGTATATTGCTTTTGTTGCCAGGTAAAAGCAAACTGGTCTTGCACTGAGCTGGCAGGTGGGGTGGAGGGTGGGTGCAGTGTTGGCGGGAGAACTAGGGTTGG
>NW_027017416.1:0-103467 GCF_036013445.1 Caloenas nicobarica | reverse complement strand
GGCTCTGTCGGGCTCTACTGGTCTCTGACGGGCTCTGTCAGGCCCTGTCGGGCCCTGTCGGGCTCTGTCGGGCTCTACTGGGCCCTGTCGGGCCCTGTCGGGCTCTGTCGGGCTCTGTCGGGCTCTACTGGGCTCTGTCGGGCTCTGTCGGGCCCTGTCGGGTTCTACTGGGCCCTGTCGGCCCCTGTCGGGCTCTGTCGGGCTCTGTCGAGCTCTACTGGGCTCTGTCGGGCTCTGTCGGGCCCTGTCGGGCTCTGTCGGGCCCTGTCGGGCTCTGTCGGGCTCTGTCGGGCTCTGTCGGGCTCTACTGGGCCCTGTCGGGCTCTGTCGGGCTCTGTTGGGCTCTGTCGGGCCCTGTCCGGCTCTGTCGGGCTCTGTCGGGCTCTGTCGGGCCCTGTCGGGCTCTGTCGGGCCCTGTCGGGCCCTGTCGGGCTTTGTCGGGCTCTGTCGGGCTCTGTCGGGCTCTGTCGGGCTCTACTGGGCCCTGTCGGGCTCTGTCGGGCTCTGTCGGGCCCTGTCGGGCTCTGTCGGGCCCTGTCGGGCCCTGTCGGGCTCTGTCGGGCTCTGTCGGGCTCTACTGGGCTCTGTCGGGCTCTACTGGGCCCTGTCGGGCCCTGTCGGGCCCTGTCGGGCTCTGTCGGGCTCTACTGGGCCCTGTCGGGCTCTGTCAGGCCCTGTCGGGCTCTGTCGGGCCCTGTCGGGCCCTGTCGGGCTCTGTTGGGCTCTGTCGGGCTCTGTCGGGCTCTACTGGGCTCTGTCGGGCTCTGTCGGGTTCTGTCGGGCTCTGTCGGGCTCTGTCGGGCTCTGTCGGGCCCTGTGGGGCTCTGTTAGGCTCTACTGGGAACTGTCGGGCCCTGTCGGGCCCTGTCGGGCTCTGTCGGGCCCTTTCGGGCCCTGTCGGGCTCTGTCGGGCCCTGTCGGGCTCTGTCGGGCTCTGTTGGGCTTTGTCGGGCTCTGTCGGGCTCTGTCGGGCTCTACTGGGCTAAACTGGGCCCTGTCGGGCTCTGTCGGGCTCTGTCGGGCTCTGTCGGGCTCTGTCGGGCTCTACTGGGCCCTGTCGGGCCCTGTCGGTCCCTGTCGGGCTCTGTCGGGCTCTACTGGGCCCTGTCGGGCCCTGTCGGGCCCTGTCGGGCTCTGTCGGGCTCTGTCGGGCTCTACTGGGCTCTGTCGGGCTCTGTCGGGCTCTGTCGGGCTCTGTCGGGCTCTACTGGGCTCTGTCGGGCTCTGTCGGGCCCTGTCGGGCCCTTGCGGACTCTGTCGGGCTCTGTCGGGCCCTGTCGGGCTCTGTCGGGCTCTGTCGGGCTCTGTCGGGCTCTGTCGGGCTCTACTGGGCCCTGACGGGCCCTGTCGGGCCCTCTCGGGCTCTGTCGGGCTCTGTCGGGCTCTGTCGGGCTCTACTGGGCTCTGTCGGGCTCTGTCGGGCCCTGTCGGGCCCTGTCGGGCTCTACTGGGCTCTGTCGGGCCCTGTCGGGCCTGTCGGGCTCTGTCGGGCTCTGTCGGGCCCTGTCGGGCCCTGTCGGGCTCTGTCGGGCTCTGTCGGGCTCTACTGGGCCCTGTCGGGCCCTGTCGGGCTCTGTCGGGCTCTGTAGAGCTCTACTGGGCTCTCTCGAGCTCTGTCGGGCCCTGTCGGGCTCTGTCGGGCTGTGTCGGGCTCTGTCGGGCTCTACTGGGCTCTGTCGGGCTCTGTCGGGCCCTGTCGGGCTCTGTCGGGCTCTGTCGGGCTCTGTCGGGCCCTGTCGGGCTCTACTGGGCCCTGTCGGGCCCTGTCGGGCTTTGTCGGGCTCTGTCGGGCTCTGTCGGGCTCTGTCGGGCTCTACTGGGCCCTGTCGGGCCCTGTCGGGCTCTGTCGGGCTCTGTCGGGCCCTGTCGGGCCCTGTCGGGCTCTGTCGGGCTCTGTCGGGCTCTACTGGGCCTGTCGGGCCCTGTCGGGCCCTGTCAGGCTCTGTCCGGCTCTACTGGGCCCTGTCGGGCTCTGTCGGGCCCTCTCGGGCTCTGTCGGGCTCTGTCGGGCCCTGTCGGGCTCTACTGGGCTCTACTGTTCCCTGTCGGGCCCTGTCGGGCTCTGTCGGGCCCTGTCGGGCTCTGTCGGGCTCTGTCGGGCCCTGTCGGGCTCTGTCGGGCTCTGTCGGGCTCTGTCGGGCTCTACTGGTTTCTGTCGGGCTCTGTCAGGTTCTGTCGGGCTCTGTCGGGCTCTGTCGGGCCCTGTCGGGCCCTGTCGGGCTCTGTCGGGCTCTGTCGGGTTCTGTCGGGCTCGGTCGGGCCCTGTCGGGCTCTGTCGGGCTCTGTCGGGCTCTGTCGGGCTCTACTGGTCTCTGACGGGCTCTGTCAGGCCCTGTCGGGCCCTGTCGGGCTCTGTCGGGCTCTGTCGGGCTCTACTGGGCCCTGTCGGGCCCTGTCGGGCTCTGTCGGGCTCTGTCGGGCTCTACTGGGCTCTGTCGGGCTCTGTCGGGCCCTGTCGGGCTCTACTGGGCCCTGTCGGGCCCTGTCGGGCTCTGTCGGGCTCTGTCGAGCTCTACTGGGCTCTGTCGGGCTCTGTCGGGCCCTGTCGGGCTCTGTCGGGCCCTGTCGGGCTCTGTCGGGCTCTGTCGGGCTCTGTCGGGCTCTACTGGGCCCTGTCGGGCTCTGTCGGGCTCTGTTGGGCTCTGTCGGGCCCTGTCCGGCTCTGTCGGGCTCTGTCGGGCTCTGTCGGGCCCTGTCGGGCTCTGTCGGGCCCTGTCGGGCCCTGTCGGGCTTTGTCGGGCTCTGTTGGGCTCTGTCGGGCTCTGTCGGGTTCTACTGGGCCCTGTCGGGCTCTGTCGGGCTCTGTCGGGCCCTGTCGGGCTCTGTCGGGCCCTATCGGGCCCTGTCGGGCTCTGTCGGGCTCTGTCGGGCTCTACTGGGCTCTGTCGGGCTCTACTGGGTACTGTCGGGCCCTGTCGGGCTCTGTCGGGCTCTGTCGGGCTCTGTCGGGCCCTGTCGGGCTCTGTCGGGCTCTGTCGGGCTCTGTCGGGCTCTACTGGGCTCTGTCGGGCTCTGTCGGGCCCTGTAGGGCACTGTCGGGCTCTGTCGGGCCCTGTCGGGCTCTGTCGGGCTCTGTCGGGCTCTGTCGGGCTCTACTGGGCCCTGTCGGGCCCTGTCGGGCTCTATCGGGCTCTGTCGGGCTCTGTCGGGCCCTGTCGAGCTCTGTCAGGCCCTGTCGGGCCCTGTCGGGCTCTGTCGGGCTCTGTCGGGCTCTACTGGGCCCTGTCGGGCTCTGTCGGGCTCTACTGGGCTCTGTCGGGCTCTGTCGGGCCCTGTCGGGCTCTGTCGGGCTCTGTCGGGCCCTGTCGGGCTCTGTTGGGCTCTACTGGGCCCTGTCGGGCCCTGTCGGGCCCTGTCGGCCTCTGTCGGGCCCTTTCGGGCCCTGTCGGGCTCTGTCGGGCTCTGTCGAGCTCTACTGGGCTCTGTCGGGCTCTGTCGGGCCCTGTCGGGCTCTGTCGGGCTCTGTTGGGCTTTGTCGGGCTCTGTCGGGCTCTGTCGGGCTCTACTGGGCTAAACTGGGCCCTGTCGGGCTCTGTCGGGCTCTGTCGGGCTCTGTCGGGCTCTGTCGGGCTCTACTGGGCCCTGTCGGGCCCTGTCGGGCTCTGTCGGGCTCTGTCGGGCTCTGTCGGGCTCTTCTGGGCCCTGTCGGGCCCTGTCGGGCCCTGTCGGGCTCTGTCGGGCTCTACTGGGCCCTGTCGGGCCCTGTCGGGCCCTGTCGGGCTCTGTCGGGCTCTGTCGGGCTCTACTGGGCTCTGTCGGGCTCTGTCGGGCTCTGTCGGGCTCTGTCGGGCTCTACTGGGCTCTGTCGGGCTCTGTCGGGCCCTGTCGGGCCCTTGCGGGCTCTGTCGGGCCCTGTCGGGCCCTGTTGGGCTCTGTCGGGCTCTGTCGAGGTCTACTGGGCTCTCTCGGGCTCTGTCGGGCCCTGTCGGGCTCTGTCGGGCTCTGTCGGGCTCTGTCGGGCTCTACTGGGCTCTGTCGGGCTCTGTCGGGCCCTGTCGGGCTCTGTCGGGCTCTGTCGGGCTCTGTCGGGCTCTGTCGGGCCCTGTCGGGCTCTACTGGGCCCTGTCGGGCCCTGTCGGGCTTTGTCGGGCTCTGTTGGGCTCTGTCGGGCTCTGTCGGGCTCTACTGGGCCCTGTCGGGCTCTGTCGGGCTCTGTCGGGCCCTGTCGGGCTCTGTCGGGCCCTGTCGGGCTCTGTCGGGCTCTGTCGGGCCCTGTCGGGCTCTGTCGGGCCCTGTCGGGCCCTGTCGGGCTCTGTCGGGCTCTGTTGGGCTCTGTTGGGCTCTACTGGGCCCTGTCGGGCCCTGTCGGGCCCTGTCGGGCTCTGTCGGGCTCTACTGGGCCCTGTCGGGCTCTGTCGGGCCCTCTCGGGCTCTGTCGGGCTCTGTCGGGCTCTGTCGGGCTCTACTGGGCTCTACTGTTCCCTGTCGGGCCCTGTCGGGCTCTGTCGGGCCCTGTCGGGCTCTGTCGGGCTCTGTCAGGCTCTGTCGGGCTCTACTGGTTTCTGTCGGGCTCTGTCAGGTTCTGTCGGGCTCTGTCGGGCTCTGTCGGGCCCTGTCGGGCCCTGTCGGGCTCTGTCGGGCTCTGTCGGGTTCTGTCGGGCTCTGTCGGGCCCTGTCGGGCTCTGTCGGGCTCTGTCGGGCTCTGTCGGGCTCTACTGGGCTCTACTGTTCCCTGTCGGGCCCTGTCGGGCTCTGTCGGGCTCTGTCGGGCTCTACTGGGCCCTGTCGAGCTCTGTCGGTTTCTGTCGGGCTCTGTCGGGCTCTGTCGGGCCCTCTCGGGCTCTGTCGGGCTCTGTCGGGCTCTGTCGGGCTCTGTCGGGCTCTACTGGGCCCTGTCGGGCTCTGTCGGGCCCTGTCGGGCTCTGTCGGGCTCTGTCGGGCTCTACTGGGCTCTACTGTTCCCTGTCGGGCCCTGTCGGGCTCTGTCGTGCTCTGTCGGCCTCTGTCGGGCTCTGTCGGGCCCTGTCGGGCTCTGTCGGGCTCTGTCGGGCTCTGTCGGGCTCTACTGGGCTCTGTCGGGCTCTGTTGGGCTCTGACGGGCTCTGTCGGGCCCTGTCGGGCTCTGTCAGGATCTGTCGGCCCCTGTCGGGCCCTGTCGGGCTCTGTCGGGCCCTGTCGGGCTCTGTCGGGCTCTGTCGGGCTCTGTCGGGCTCTACTGGGCTCTGTCGGGTTCTACAGGGCTCTACTGGGCCCTGTCGGGCTCTGTCGGGCTCTGTCCGGCTCTGTCGGGCTCTGTCGGGCTCTACTGTGCTCTGTCGGGCTCGGACGGGCCCTGTCGGGCTCTGTCGGGCTCTGTCGGGCTCTGTCGGGCTCTGTCGGGCTCTACTGGTCTCTGACGGGCTCTGTCAGGCCCTGTCGGGCTCTGTCGGGCCCTGTCGGGCTCTACTGGGCCCTGTCGGGCCCTGTCGGGCTCTGTCGGGCTCTGTCGAGCTCTACTGGGCTCTGTCGGGCTCTGTCGGGCCCTGTCGGGCTCTGTCGGGACCTGTCGGGCTCTGTCGGGCTCTGTCGGGCTCTGTCGGGCTCTACTGGGCCCTGTCGGGCTCTGTCGGGCTCTGTTGGGCTCTGTCGGGCCCTATCCGGCTCTGTCGGGCTCTGTCGGGCTCTGTCGGGCCCTGTCGGGCTCTGTCGGGCCCTGTCGGGCCCTGTCGGGCTTTGTCGGGCTCTACTGGGCCCTGTCGGACTCTGTCGGGCTCTGTCGGGCCCTGTCGGGCTCTGTCGGGCCCTGTCGGGCTCTGTCGGGCTCTGTCGGGCTCTACTGGGCCCTGTCGGGCCCTGTCGGGCCCTGTCGGGCTCTGTCGGGCTCTACTGGGCCCTGTCGGGCTCTGTCGGGCCCTGTCGGGCTCTGTCGGGCTCTGTCGGGCTCTGTCGGGCTCTACTGGGCTCTACTGTTCCCTGTCGGGCCCTGTCGGGCTCTGTCGGGCCCTGTCGGGCTCTGTCGGGCTCTGTCGGGCCCTGTCGGGCCCTGTCGGGCTCTGTCGGGCTCTGTCGGGCTCTACTGGGCTCTGTCGGGCTCTGTCGGGCTCTGTCGGGCTCTGTCGGGCTCTGTCGGTCCCTGTCGGGCTCTGTCGGGCTCTGTCGGGCTCTGTCGGGCCCTGTCGGGCTCTGTCGGGCTCTGTCGGGCTCTGTCGGGCCCTGTCGGGCTCTGTCGGGCTCTGTCGGGCTCTGTCGGGCTCTGTCGGGCTCTGTCGGGCTCTACTGGGCCCTGTCGGGCCCTGTCGGGCCCTGTCGGGCTCTGTCGGGCTCTGTCGGGCTCTGTCGGGCTCTACTGGGCTCTGTCGGGCTCTGTCGGGCCCTGTCGGGCTCTGTCGGGCTCTGTCGGGCCCTGTCGGGCTCTGTCGGGCTCTACTGGGCTCTGTCCGGCTCTGTCGGGCTCTGTTGGGCTCTGTCGGGCTCTACTGGGCTAAACTGGGCCCTCTCGGGCTCTGTCGGGCCCTGTCGGGCCCTGTCGGGCTCTGTCGGGCCCTGTCGGGCCCTGTCGGGCTCTGTCGGGCTCTGTCGGGCTCTACTGGGCCCTGTCGGGCTCTGTCGGGTCTGTCGAGCTCTACTGGGCTCTGTCGGGCTCTGTCGGGCCCTGTCGGGCTCTGTCGGGCCCTGTCGGGCTCTGTCGGGCTCTGTCGGGCTCTACTGGGCTCTACTGTTCCCTGTCGGGCCCTGTCGGGCTCTGTCGGGCCCTGTCGGGCTCTGTCGGGCTCTGTCGGGCCCTGTCGGGCTCTGTCGGGCTCTGTCAGGCTCTGTCGGGCTCTACTGGTTTCTGTCGGGCTCTGTCAGGTTCTGTCGGGCTCTGTCGGGCTCTGTCGAGCTCTGTCGGGCCCTGTCGGGCCCTGTCGGGCTCTGTCGGGCTCTGTCGGGCTCTGTCGGGCCCTGTCGGGCTCTGTCGGGCTCTGTCGGGCTCTGTCGGGCTCTACTGGGCTCTACTGTTCCCTGTCGGGCCCTGTCGGGCTCTGTCGGGCTCTGTCGGGCTCTACTGGGCCCTGTCGAGCTCTGTCGGTTTCTGTCGGGCTCTGTCGGGCTCTGTCGGGCCCTCTCGGGCTCTGTCGGGCTCTGTCGGGCTCTGTCGGGCTCTACTGGGCCCTGTCGGGCTCTGTCGGGCCCTGTCGGGCTCTGTCGGGCTCTGTCGGGCTCTACTGGGCTCTACTGTTCCCTGTCGGGCCCTGTCGGGCTCTGTCGTGCTCTGTCGGCCTCTGTCGGGCTCTGTCGGGCCCTGTCGGGCTCTGTCGGGCTCTGTCGGGCTCTGTCGGGCTCTGTCGGGCTCTACTGGGCTCTGTCGGGCTCTGTTGGGCTCTGTCGGGCTCTGTCGGGCCCTGTCGGGCTCTGTCAGGATCTGTCGGCCCCTGTCGGGCTCTGTCGGGCTCTTTCGGGCTCTGCCGGGCTCTGTCGGGCTCTACTGGGCTCTGTCGGGCTCTGTCGGGCTCTGTTGGGCTCTACTGGGCTCTGTCGGGCTCTGTCGGGCCCTGTCGGGCTCTGTCGGGCCTTGTCGGGCTCTGTCGGGCTCTGTCGGGCTCTGTCGGGCTCTACTGGGCCCTGTCGGGCCCTGTCGGGCCCTGTCGGGCTCTGTCGGGCTCTGTCGGGCTCTGTCGGGCTCTACTGGGCTCTGTCGGGCTCTGTCGGGCCCTGTCGGGCTCTGTCGGGCTCTGTCGGGCCCTATCGGGCTATGTCGGGCTCTACTGGGCTCTGTCCGGCTCTGTCGGGCTCTGTCGGGCTCTCGGGCTCTACTGGGCTAAACTGGGCCCTCTCGGGCTCTGTCGGGCCCTGTCGGGCCCTGTCGGGCTCTGTCGGGCCCTGTCGGGCTCTGTCGGGCCCTGTCGGGCCCTGTCGGGCTCTGTCGGGCTCTGTCGGGCTCCACTGGGCCCTGTCGGGCTCTGTCGGGCTCTGTCGAGCTCTACTGGGCTCTGTCGGGCTCTGTCGGGCCCTGTCGGGCTCTGTCGGGCCCTGTCGGGCTCTGTCGGGCTCTGTCGGGCTCTGTCGGGCTCTACTGGGCTCTGTCGGGCTCTGTCGGGCTCTGTCGGGCTCTGTCGGGCCCTGTCGGGCTCTACTGGGCTCTGTCGGGCTCTGTTGGGCTCTGTCGGGCTCTGTCGGGCCCTGTCGGGCTCTGTCAGGATCTGTCGGCCCCTGTCGGGCCCTGTCGGGCTTTGTCGGGCTCTGTTGGGCTCTGTCGGGCTCTGTCGGGCTCTACTGGGCCCTGTCGGGCTCTGTTGGGCTCTGTCGGGCCCTGTCGGGCTCTTTCGGGCCCTGTCGGGCCCTGTCGGGCTCTGTCGGGCTCTACTGGGCCCTGTCGGGCCCTGTCGGGCCCTGTCGGGCCCTGTCGGGCTCTGTCGGGCTCTGTCGGGCTCTACTGGGCCCTGTCGGACTCTGTCGGGCTCTGTCGGGCTCTGTCGGGCTCTACTGGGCTCTGTCGGGCTCTGTCGGGCCCTGTCGGGCTCTGTCGGGCTCTGTCGGGCCCTGTCGGGCCCTGTCGGGCTCTGTCGGGCTCTGTCGGGCTCTACTGGGCCCTGTCGGGCCCTGTCGGGCTCTGTCGGGCTCTGTCGAGCTCTACTGGGCTCTGTCGGGCTCTGTCGGGCCCTGTCGGGCTCTGTCGGGCCCTGTCGGGCTCTGTCGGGCTCTGTCGGGCTCTGTCGGGCTCTACTGGGCCCTGTCGGGCTCTGTCGGGCTCTGTCGGGCTCTAGTCGGGCCCTGTCGGGCTCTGTCGGGCTCTACTGGGCTCTGTCCGGCTCTGTCGGGCTCTGTCGGGCTCTGTCGGGCTCTACTGGGCTAAACTGGGCCCTCTCGGGCTCTGTCGGGCCCTGTCGGGCCCTGTCGGGCTCTGTCGGGCCCTGTCGGGCCCTGTCGGGCTCTGTCGGGCTCTGTCGGGCTCTACTGGGCCCTGTAGGGCTCTGTCGGGCTCTGTCGAGCTCTACTGGGCTCTGTCGGGCTCTGTCGGGCCCTGTCGGGCTCTGTCGGGCCCTGTCGGGCTCTGTCGGGCTCTGTCGGGCTCTACTGGGCTCTACTGTTCCCTGTCGGGCCCTCTCGGGCTCTGTCGGGCCCTGTCGGGCTCTGTCGGGCTCTGTCGGGCCCTGTCGGGCTCTGTCGGGCTCTGTCAGGCTCTGTCGGGCTCTACTGGTTTCTTTCGGGCTCTGTCAGGTTCTGTCGGGCTCTGTCGGGCTCTGTCGGGCCCTGTCGGGCCCTGTCGGGCTCTGTCGGGCTCTGTCGGGCCCTGTCGGGCTCTGTCGGGCTCTGTCGGGCTCTGTCGGGCTCTACTGGGCTCTACTGTTCCCTGTCGGGCCCTGTCGGGCTCTGTCGGGCTCTGTCGGGCTCTACTGGGCCCTGTCGAGCTCTGTCGGTTTCTGTCGGGCTCTGTCGGGCTCTGTCGGGCCCTCTCGGGCTCTGTCGGGCTCTGTCGGGCTCTGTCGGGCTCTACTGGGCCCTGTCGGGCTCTGTCGGGCCCTGTCGGGCTCTGTCGGGCTCTGTCGGGCTCTACTGGGCTCTACTGTTCCCTGTCGGGCCCTGTCGGGCTCTGTCGTGCTCTGTCGGGCTCTGTCGGGCTCTACTGGGCTCTGTCGGGCTCTGTTGGGCTCTGTCGGGCTCTGTCGGGCCCTGTCGGGCTCTGTCAGGATCTTTCGGCCCCTGTCGGGCTCTGTCGGGCTCTTTCGGGCTCTGCCGGGCTCTGTCGGGCTCTACTGGGCTCTGTCGGGCTCTGTCGGGCTCTGTTGGGCTCTACTGGGCTCTGTCGGGCTCTGTCGGGCCCTGTCGGGCTCTGTCGGGCCTTGTCGGGCTCTGTCGGGCTCTGTCGGGCTCTGTCGGGCTCTACTGGGCTCTGTCGGGCTCTGTCGGGCCCTGTCGGGCTCTGTCGGGCTCTGTCGGGCCCTGTCGGGCTCTGTCCGGCTCTGTCGGGCTCTCTCGGGCTCTGTCGGGCTCTACTGGGCTAAACTGGGCCCTCTCGGGCTCTGTCGGGCCCTGTCGGGCCCTGTCGGGCTCTGTCGGGCTCTGTCGGGCTCTACTGGGCCCTGTCGGGCTCTGTCGGGCTCTGTCGAGCTCTACTGGGCTCTGTCGGGCTCTGTCGGGCCCTGTCGGGCTCTGTCGGGCCCTGTCGGGCTCTGTCGGGCTCTGTCGGGCTCTGTCGGGCTCTACTGGGCTCTGTCGGGCTCTGTCGGGCCCTGTCGGGCTCTACTGGGCCCTGTCGGGCCCTGTCGGGCTTTGTCGGGCTCTGTTGCGCTCTGTCGGGCTCTGTCGGTCTCTACTGGGCCCTGTCGGGCTCTGTTGGGCTCTGTCGGGCCCTGTCGGGCTCTTTCGGGCTCTGTCGGGCCCTGTCGGGCCCTGTCGGGCCCTGTCAGGCCCTGTCGGGCTCTGTCGGGCCCTGTCGGGCTCTGTCGGGCTCTACTGGGCCCTGTCGGGCCCTGTCGGGCTCTGTCGGGCTCTGTCGGGCTCTACTGGGCCCTGTCGGACTCTGTCGGGCTCTGTCGGGCTCTGTCGGGCTCTGTCGGGCTCTGTCGGGCCCTGTCGGGCTCTGTCGGGCTCTGTCGGGCCCTGTCGGGCCCTGTCGGGCTCTGTCGGGCTCTGTCGGGCTCTACTGGGCCCTGTCGGGCCCTGTCGGGCTCTGTCGGGCTCTGTCGAGCTCTACTGGGCTCTGTCGGGCTCTGTCGGGCCCTGTCGGGCTCTGTCGGGCCCTGTCGGGCTCTGTCGGGCTCTGTCGGGCTCTGTCGGGCTCTACTGGGCCCTGTCGGGCTCTGTCAGGCTCTGTCGGGCTCTGTCGGGCCCTGTCCGGCTCTGTCGGGCTCTGTCGGGCTCTGTCGGGCCCTGTCGGGCTCTGTCGGGCCTTGTCGGGCTCTGTCGGGCTCTGTCGGGCTCTGTCGGGCTCTACTGGGCTCTGTCGGGCTCTGTCGGGCCCTGTCGGGCTCTGTCGGGCTCTGTCGGGCCCTGTCGGGCTCTGTCGGGCTCTACTGGGCTCTGTCCGGCTCTGTCGGGCTCTCTCGGGCTCTGTCGGGCTCTACTGGGCTAAACTGGGCCCTCTCGGGCTCTGTCGGGCCCTGTCGGGCCCTGTCGGGCTCTGTCGGGCTCTGTCGGGCTCTACTGGGCCCTGTCGGGCCCTGTCGGGCTCTGTCGGGCTCTGTCGAGCTCTACTGGGCTCTGTCGGGCTCTGTCGGGCCCTGTCGGGCTCTGTCGGGCCCTGTCGGGCTCTGTCGGGCTCTGTCGGGCTCTGTCGGGCTCTACTGGGCCCTGTCGGGCTCTGTCAGGCTCTGTCGGGCTCTGTCGGGCCCTGTCCGGCTCTGTCGGGCTCTGTCGGGCTCTGTCGGGCCCTGTCGGGCTCTGTCGGGCCTTGTCGGGCTCTGTCGGGCTCTGTCGGGCTCTGTCGGGCTCTACTGGGCTCTGTCGGGCTCTGTCGGGCCCTGTCGGGCTCTGTCGGGCTCTGTCGGGCCCTGTCGGGCTCTGTCGGGCTCTACTGGGCTCTGTCCGGCTCTGTCGGGCTCTCTCGGGCTCTGTCGGGCTCTACTGGGCTAAACTGGGCCCTCTCGGGCTCTGTCGGGCCCTGTCGGGCCCTGTCGGGCTTTGTCGGGCTCTGTTGCGCTCTGTCGGGCTCTGTCGGTCTCTACTGGGCCCTGTCGGGCTCTGTTGGGCTCTGTCGGGCCCTGTCGGGCTCTTTCGGGCTCTGTCGGGCCCTGTCGGGCCCTGTCGGGCCCTGTCAGGCCCTGTCGGGCTCTGTCGGGCCCTGTCGGGCTCTGTCGGGCTCTACTGGGCCCTGTCGGGCCCTGTCGGGCTCTGTCGGGCTCTGTCGGGCTCTACTGGGCCCTGTCGGACTCTGTCGGGCTCTGTCGGGCTCTGTCGGGCTCTGTCGGGCTCTGTCGGGCCCTGTCGGGCTCTGTCGGGCTCTGTCGGGCCCTGTCGGGCCCTGTCGGGCTCTGTCGGGCTCTGTCGGGCTCTACTGGGCCCTGTCGGGCCCTGTCGGGCTCTGTCGGGCTCTGTCGAGCTCTACTGGGCTCTGTCGGGCTCTGTCGGGCCCTGTCGGGCTCTGTCGGGCCCTGTCGGGCTCTGTCGGGCTCTGTCGGGCTCTGTCGGGCTCTACTGGGCCCTGTCGGGCTCTGTCAGGCTCTGTCGGGCTCTGTCGGGCCCTGTCCGGCTCTGTCGGGCTCTGTCGGGCTCTGTCGGGCCCTGTGTAGGCTCTGTCGGGTCCTGTCGGGCCCTGTCGGGCTTTGTCGGGCTCTGTCGGGCTCTGTCGGGCTCTGTCGGGCTCTACTGGGCCCTGTCGGGCTCTGTCGGGCTCTGTCGGGCCCTGTCGGTCTCTGTCGGGCCCTGTCAGGCCCTGTCGGGCTCTGTCGGGCTCTGTCGGGCTCTACTGGGCTCTGTCGGGCCCTGTCGGGCCCTGTCGGGCTCTGTCGGGCTCTACTGGGCCCTGTCGGACTCTGTCGGGCCCTGTCGGGCTCTGTCGGGCTCTGTCGGGCCCTGTCGGGCTCTACTGTGCTCTGTCGGGCTCGGTCGGGCCCTGTCGGGCTCTGTCGGGCTCTGTCGGGCTCTGTCGGGCTCTACTGTGCTCTGTCGGGCTCTGTCGGGCCCTGTCGGGCCCTGTCAGGCTCTGTCGGGCTCTGTCGGGCTCTGTCGGGCTCTGTAGGGCTCTGTCGGGCCCTGTCGGGCTCTACTGGGCTCTGTCGGGCTCTGTCGGGCCCTGTCGGGCCCTGTCGGGCTCTGTCGGGCTCTGTCGGGCTCTACTGGGCTCTGTCGGGCTCTGTCGGGCCCTGTAGGGCCCTGTCGGGCTCTGTCGGGCTCTGTCGGGCTCTACTGCGCCCTGTCGGGCCCTGTCGGGCTCTGTCGGGCTCTGTCGGGCTCTACTGGGCTCTGTCGGGCTCTGTCGGGCTCTGTCGGGCTCTGTCGGGCTCTGTCGGGCTCTACTGTGCTCTGTCGGGCTCGGTCGGGCCCTGTCGGGCTCTGTCGGGCTCTGTCGGGCTCTGTCGGGCTCTACTGGTGTCTGACGGGCTCTGTCAGGCCCTGTCGGGCCCTGTCGGGCTCTGTCGGGCTCTACTGGGCCCTGTCGGGCCCTGTCGGGCTCTGTCGGGCTCTGTCGGGCTCTACTGGGCTCTGTCGGGTTCTGTCGGGCCCTGTCGGGCTCTACTGGGCCCTGTCGGGCCCTGTCGGGCTCTGTTGGGCTCTGTCGAGCTCTACTGGGCTCTGTCGGGCTCTGTCGGGCCCTGTCGGGCTTTGTCGGGCTCTGTCGGGCTCTGTCGGGCTCTACTGGGCCCTGTCGGGCTCTGTCGGGCTCTGTTGGGCTCTGTCGGGCCCTGTCAGGCTCTGTCGGGCTCTGTCGGGCTCTGTCGGGCTCTGTAGGGCTCTGTCGGGCCCTGTCGGGCTCTACTGGGCTCTGTCGGGCTCTGTCGGGCCCTGTCGGGCTCTGTCGGGCTCTGTCGGGCTCTGTCGGGCTCTACTGGGCTCTGTCGGGCTCTGTCGGGCCCTGTAGGGCCCTGTCGGGCTCTGTCGGGCTCTGTCGGGCTCTGTCGGGCTCTGTGAGGTTCTACTGGGCCCTGTCGGGCTCTGTCGGGCTCTGTCGGGCTCTGTCAGTTTCTACTGGGCTCTGTCGGGCTCTGTCGGGCCCTGTCGGGCTCTACTGGGCTCTGTCGGGCTCTGTCGGGCCCTGTCGGGCCCTGTCGAGCTCTGTCGGGCTCTGTCGGGCTCTGTCAGGCTCTACTGGGCTCTGTCGGGCTCTGTCGGGTTCTGTCGTGCTCTGTCGGATTCTGTCGAGCTCTGTCGGGCTCTGTCGGGCCCTGTCGGGCCCTGTCGGGCTCTGTCGGGCCCTGTCGGGCTCTGTCGGGCTCTGTCGGGCTCTGTCGGGCTCTACTGGGCTCTGTCGGGTTCTACTGGGCTCTACTGGGCCCTGTCGGGCTCTGTCGGGTTCTGTCGGGCTCTGTCGGGCTCTGTCGGGCTCTGTCGGGCTCGGTCGGGCCCTGTCGGGCTCTGTCGGGCTCTGTCGGGCTCTGTCGGGCTCTGTCGGGCTCTACTGGTCTCTGACGGGCTCTGTCAGGCCCTGTCGGGCCCTGTCGGGATCTGTCGGGCTCTGTCGGGCTCTACTGGGCCCTGTCGGGCCCTGTCGGGCTCTGTCGGGCTCTACTGGGCCCTGTCGGGCCCTGTCGGGCTCTGTCGGGCTCTGTCGAGCTCTACTGGGCTCTGTCGGGCTCTGTCGGGCCCTGTCGGGCTCTGTCGGGCCCTGTCGGGCTTTGTCGGGCTCTGTCGGGCTCTGTCGGGCTCTACTGGGCCCTGTCGGGCTCTGTCGGGCTCTGTTGGGCTCTGTCGGGCCCTGTCCGGCTCTGTCGGGCTCTGTCGGGCTCTGTCGGGCCCTGTCGGGCTCTTTCGGGCCCTGTCGGGCCCTGTCAGGCTTTGTCGGGCTCTGTCGGGCTCTGTCGGGCTCTGTCGGGCTCTACTGGGCTCTGTCGGGCTCTGTCGGGCTCTGTCGGGCCCTGTCGGGCTCTGTTGGGCTCTGTCGGGCTCTACTGGGCTCTGTCGGGCTCTACTGGGCCCTGTCGGGCCCTGTCGGGCCCTGTCGGGCTCTGTCGGGCTCTACTGGGCCCTGTCGGGCTCTGTCGGGCCCTGTCGGGCTCTGTCGGGCTCTGTCGGGCTCTACTGGGCTCTACTGTTCCCTGTCGGGCCCTGTCGGGCTCTGTCGGGCCCTGTCGGGCTCTGTCGGGCTCTGTCGGGCCCTGTCGGGCCCTGTCGGGCTCTGTCGGGCTCTGTCGGGCTCTGTCGGGCTCTACTGGGGTCTGTCGGGCTCTGTCGGGTTCTGTCGGGCTCTGTCGGGCTCTGTCGGGCCGTGTCGGGCCCTGTCGGGCTCTCTCGGGCTCTGTCGGGTTCTGTCGGGCCCTGTCGGGCTCTGTCGGGCTCTGTCGGGCTCTGTCGGGCTCTACTGGGCTCTACTGTTCCCTGTCGGGCCCTGTCGGGCTCTGTCGGGCTCTGTCGGGCTCTGTCGGGCTCTACTGAGCCCTGTCGGGCTCTGTCGGGCTCTGTCGGGCTCTGTCGGGCCCTGTCGGGCTCTGTCGGGCCCTGTCGGGCTCTGTCGGGCTCTGTCGGGCTCTGTCGGGCCCTGTCGGGCCCTGTCGAGCTCTGTCGGGCTCTGTCGGGCTCTGTCAGGCTCTACTGGGCTCTGTCAGGCTCTGTCGGGTTCTGTCGGGCTCTGTCGGGCTCTGTCGGGCCCTGTCGGGCCCTGTCGGGCTCTGTCGGGCTCTGTCGGGCTCTACTGGGCTCTGTCGGGTTCTACTGGGCTCTACTGGGCCCTGTCGGGCTCTGTCGGGCTCTGTCGGGCTCTGTCGGGCTCTACTGAGCCCTGTCGGGCTCTGTCGGGCTCTGTCGGGCTCTGTCGGGCCCTGTCGGGCCCTGTCGGGCTCTGTCGGGTTCTGTCGGGCTCTGTCGGGCCCTGTCGGGTTCTGTCGGGCTCTGTCGGGCTCTGTCGAGCTCTGTCGGGCTCTACTGGGCCCTGTCGGGCTCTGTCGGGCCCTGTCGGGCTCTGTCGGGCTCTGTCGGGCTCTGTCCGGCCCTGTCGGGCCCTGTCGAGCTCTGTCGGGCTCTGTCGGGCTCTGTCAGGTTCTACGGGGCTCTGTCGGGCTCTGTCGGGTTCTGTCGGGCTCTGTCGGGCTCTGTCGGGCCCTGTCGGGCCCTGTCGGGCTCTGTCGGGCCCTGTCGGGCTCTGTCGAGCTCTGTCGGGCTCTGTCGGGCTCTGTCGGGCTCTGTCGGGCTCTACTGGGCTCTACTGGGCCCTGTCGGGCTCTGTCGGGCTCTGTCGGGCTCTACTGGGCTCTGTCGGGTTCGGTCGGGCCCTGTCGGGCTCTGTCGGGCTCTGTCGGGCTCTGTCGGGCTCTACTGTGCTCTGTCGGGCTCTGTCGGGCCCTGTCGGGCCCTGTCAGGCTCTGTCGGGCTCTGTCGGGCTCTGTCGGGCTCTGTAGGGCTCTGTCGGGCCCTGTCGGGCTCTACTGGGATCTGTCGGGCTCTGTCGGGCCCTGTCGGGCTCTGTCGGGCTCTGTCGGGCTCCACTGGGCTCTGTCGGGCTCTGTCGGGCTCTGTCGGGCCCTGTCGGGCTCTGTCGGGCTCTGTCAGGCTCTGTCGGGCTCTACTGGTTTCTGTCGGGCTCTGTCAGGTTCTGTCGGGCTCTGTCGGGCTCTGTCGGGCCCTGTCGGGCCCTGTCGGGCTCTGTCGGGCTCTGTCGGGCCCTGTCGGGCTCTGTCGGGCTCTGTCGGGCTCTGTCGGGCTCTACTGGGCTCTACTGTTCCCTGTCGGGCCCTGTCGGGCTCTGTCGGGCTCTGTCGGGCTCTACTGGGCCCTGTCGAGCTCTGTCGGTTTCTGTCGGGCTCTGTCGGGCTCTGTCGGGCCCTCTCGGGCTCTGTCGGGCTCTGTCGGGCTCTGTCGGGCTCTACTGGGCCCTGTCGGGCTCTGTCGGGCCCTGTCGGGCTCTGTCGGGCTCTGTCGGGCTCTACTGGGCTCTACTGTTCCCTGTCGGGCCCTGTCGGGCTCTGTCGTGCTCTGTCGGGCTCTGTCGGGCTCTACTGGGCTCTGTCGGGCTCTGTTGGGCTCTGTCGGGCTCTGTCGGGCCCTGTCGGGCTCTGTCAGGATCTTTCGGCCCCTGTCGGGCTCTGTCGGGCTCTTTCGGGCTCTGCCGGGCTCTGTCGGGCTCTACTGGGCTCTGTCGGGCTCTGTCGGGCTCTGTTGGGCTCTACTGGGCTCTGTCGGGCTCTGTCGGGCCCTGTCGGGCTCTGTCGGGCCTTGTCGGGCTCTGTCGGGCTCTGTCGGGCTCTGTCGGGCTCTACTGGGCTCTGTCGGGCTCTGTCGGGCCCTGTCGGGCTCTGTCGGGCTCTGTCGGGCCCTGTCGGGCTCTGTCGGGCTCTACTGGGCTCTGTCCGGCTCTGTCGGGCTCTCTCGGGCTCTGTCGGGCTCTACTGGGCTAAACTGGGCCCTCTCGGGCTCTGTCGGGCCCTGTCGGGCCCTGTCGGGCTCTGTCGGGCTCTGTCGGGCTCTACTGGGCCCTGTCGGGCTCTGTCGGGCTCTGTCGAGCTCTACTGGGCTCTGTCGGGCTCTGTCGGGCCCTGTCGGGCTCTGTCGGGCCCTGTCGGGCTCTGTCGGGCTCTGTCGGGCTCTGTCGGGCTCTACTGGGCTCTGTCGGGCTCTGTCGGGCCCTGTCGGGCTCTACTGGGCCCTGTCGGGCCCTGTCGGGCTTTGTCGGGCTCTGTTGCGCTCTGTCGGGCTCTGTCGGTCTCTACTGGGCCCTGTCGGGCTCTGTTGGGCTCTGTCGGGCCCTGTCGGGCTCTTTCGGGCTCTGTCGGGCCCTGTCGGGCCCTGTCGGGCCCTGTCAGGCCCTGTCGGGCTCTGTCGGGCTCTGTCGGGCTCTCGGGCTCTACTGGGCTAAACTGGGCCCTCTCGGGCTCTGTCGGGCCCTGTCGGGCCCTGTCGGGCTCTGTCGGGCCCTGTCGGGCTCTGTCGGGCCCTGTCGGGCCCTGTCGGGCTCTGTCGGGCTCTGTCGGGCTCCACTGGGCCCTGTCGGGCTCTGTCGGGCTCTGTCGAGCTCTACTGGGCTCTGTCGGGCTCTGTCGGGCCCTGTCGGGCTCTGTCGGGCCCTGTCGGGCTCTGTCGGGCTCTGTCGGGCTCTGTCGGGCTCCACTGGGCCCTGTCGGGCTCTGTCGGGCTCTGTCGAGCTCTACTGGGCTCTGTCGGGCTCTGTCGGGCCCTGTCGGGCTCTGTCGGGCCCTGTCGGGCTCTGTCGGGCTCTGTCGGGCTCTGTCGGGCTCTACTGGGCTCTGTCGGGCTCTGTCGGGCTCTGTCGGGCTCTGTCGGGCCCTGTCGGGCTCTACTGGGCTCTGTCGGGCTCTGTTGGGCTCTGTCGGGCTCTGTCGGGCCCTGTCGGGCTCTGTCAGGATCTGTCGGCCCCTGTCGGGCCCTGTCGGGCTTTGTCGGGCTCTGTTGGGCTCTGTCGGGCTCTGTCGGGCTCTACTGGGCCCTGTCGGGCTCTGTTGGGCTCTGTCGGGCCCTGTCGGGCTCTTTCGGGCCCTGTCGGGCCCTGTCGGGCTCTGTCGGGCTCTACTGGGCCCTGTCGGGCCCTGTCGGGCCCTGTCGGGCCCTGTCGGGCTCTGTCGGGCTCTGTCGGGCTCTACTGGGCCCTGTCGGACTCTGTCGGGCTCTGTCGGGCTCTGTCGGGCTCTACTGGGCTCTGTCGGGCTCTGTCGGGCCCTGTCGGGCTCTGTCGGGCTCTGTCGGGCCCTGTCGGGCCCTGTCGGGCTCTGTCGGGCTCTGTCGGGCTCTACTGGGCCCTGTCGGGCCCTGTCGGGCTCTGTCGGGCTCTGTCGAGCTCTACTGGGCTCTGTCGGGCTCTGTCGGGCCCTGTCGGGCTCTGTCGGGCCCTGTCGGGCTCTGTCGGGCTCTGTCGGGCTCTGTCGGGCTCTACTGGGCCCTGTCGGGCTCTGTCGGGCTCTGTCGGGCTCTAGTCGGGCCCTGTCGGGCTCTGTCGGGCTCTACTGGGCTCTGTCCGGCTCTGTCGGGCTCTGTCGGGCTCTGTCGGGCTCTACTGGGCTAAACTGGGCCCTCTCGGGCTCTGTCGGGCCCTGTCGGGCCCTGTCGGGCTCTGTCGGGCCCTGTCGGGCCCTGTCGGGCTCTGTCGGGCTCTGTCGGGCTCTACTGGGCCCTGTAGGGCTCTGTCGGGCTCTGTCGAGCTCTACTGGGCTCTGTCGGGCTCTGTCGGGCCCTGTCGGGCTCTGTCGGGCCCTGTCGGGCTCTGTCGGGCTCTGTCGGGCTCTACTGGGCTCTACTGTTCCCTGTCGGGCCCTCTCGGGCTCTGTCGGGCCCTGTCGGGCTCTGTCGGGCTCTGTCGGGCCCTGTCGGGCTCTGTCGGGCTCTGTCAGGCTCTGTCGGGCTCTACTGGTTTCTTTCGGGCTCTGTCAGGTTCTGTCGGGCTCTGTCGGGCTCTGTCGGGCCCTGTCGGGCCCTGTCGGGCTCTGTCGGGCTCTGTCGGGCCCTGTCGGGCTCTGTCGGGCTCTGTCGGGCTCTGTCGGGCTCTACTGGGCTCTACTGTTCCCTGTCGGGCCCTGTCGGGCTCTGTCGGGCTCTGTCGGGCTCTACTGGGCCCTGTCGAGCTCTGTCGGTTTCTGTCGGGCTCTGTCGGGCTCTGTCGGGCCCTCTCGGGCTCTGTCGGGCTCTGTCGGGCTCTGTCGGGCTCTACTGGGCCCTGTCGGGCTCTGTCGGGCCCTGTCGGGCTCTGTCGGGCTCTGTCGGGCTCTACTGGGCTCTACTGTTCCCTGTCGGGCCCTGTCGGGCTCTGTCGTGCTCTGTCGGGCTCTGTCGGGCTCTACTGGGCTCTGTCGGGCTCTGTTGGGCTCTGTCGGGCTCTGTCGGGCCCTGTCGGGCTCTGTCAGGATCTTTCGGCCCCTGTCGGGCTCTGTCGGGCTCTTTCGGGCTCTGCCGGGCTCTGTCGGGCTCTACTGGGCTCTGTCGGGCTCTGTCGGGCTCTGTTGGGCTCTACTGGGCTCTGTCGGGCTCTGTCGGGCCCTGTCGGGCTCTGTCGGGCCTTGTCGGGCTCTGTCGGGCTCTGTCGGGCTCTGTCGGGCTCTACTGGGCTCTGTCGGGCTCTGTCGGGCCCTGTCGGGCTCTGTCGGGCTCTGTCGGGCCCTGTCGGGCTCTGTCCGGCTCTGTCGGGCTCTCTCGGGCTCTGTCGGGCTCTACTGGGCTAAACTGGGCCCTCTCGGGCTCTGTCGGGCCCTGTCGGGCCCTGTCGGGCTCTGTCGGGCTCTGTCGGGCTCTACTGGGCCCTGTCGGGCTCTGTCGGGCTCTGTCGAGCTCTACTGGGCTCTGTCGGGCTCTGTCGGGCCCTGTCGGGCTCTGTCGGGCCCTGTCGGGCTCTGTCGGGCTCTGTCGGGCTCTGTCGGGCTCTACTGGGCTCTGTCGGGCTCTGTCGGGCCCTGTCGGGCTCTACTGGGCCCTGTCGGGCCCTGTCGGGCTTTGTCGGGCTCTGTTGCGCTCTGTCGGGCTCTGTCGGTCTCTACTGGGCCCTGTCGGGCTCTGTTGGGCTCTGTCGGGCCCTGTCGGGCTCTTTCGGGCTCTGTCGGGCCCTGTCGGGCCCTGTCGGGCCCTGTCAGGCCCTGTCGGGCTCTGTCGGGCCCTGTCGGGCTCTGTCGGGCTCTACTGGGCCCTGTCGGGCCCTGTCGGGCTCTGTCGGGCTCTGTCGGGCTCTACTGGGCCCTGTCGGACTCTGTCGGGCTCTGTCGGGCTCTGTCGGGCTCTGTCGGGCTCTGTCGGGCCCTGTCGGGCTCTGTCGGGCTCTGTCGGGCCCTGTCGGGCCCTGTCGGGCTCTGTCGGGCTCTGTCGGGCTCTACTGGGCCCTGTCGGGCCCTGTCGGGCTCTGTCGGGCTCTGTCGAGCTCTACTGGGCTCTGTCGGGCTCTGTCGGGCCCTGTCGGGCTCTGTCGGGCCCTGTCGGGCTCTGTCGGGCTCTGTCGGGCTCTGTCGGGCTCTACTGGGCCCTGTCGGGCTCTGTCAGGCTCTGTCGGGCTCTGTCGGGCCCTGTCCGGCTCTGTCGGGCTCTGTCGGGCTCTGTCGGGCCCTGTCGGGCTCTGTCGGGCCTTGTCGGGCTCTGTCGGGCTCTGTCGGGCTCTGTCGGGCTCTACTGGGCTCTGTCGGGCTCTGTCGGGCCCTGTCGGGCTCTGTCGGGCTCTGTCGGGCCCTGTCGGGCTCTGTCGGGCTCTACTGGGCTCTGTCCGGCTCTGTCGGGCTCTCTCGGGCTCTGTCGGGCTCTACTGGGCTAAACTGGGCCCTCTCGGGCTCTGTCGGGCCCTGTCGGGCCCTGTCGGGCTCTGTCGGGCTCTGTCGGGCTCTACTGGGCCCTGTCGGGCCCTGTCGGGCTCTGTCGGGCTCTGTCGAGCTCTACTGGGCTCTGTCGGGCTCTGTCGGGCCCTGTCGGGCTCTGTCGGGCCCTGTCGGGCTCTGTCGGGCTCTGTCGGGCTCTGTCGGGCTCTACTGGGCCCTGTCGGGCTCTGTCAGGCTCTGTCGGGCTCTGTCGGGCCCTGTCCGGCTCTGTCGGGCTCTGTCGGGCTCTGTCGGGCCCTGTCGGGCTCTGTCGGGCCTTGTCGGGCTCTGTCGGGCTCTGTCGGGCTCTGTCGGGCTCTACTGGGCTCTGTCGGGCTCTGTCGGGCCCTGTCGGGCTCTGTCGGGCTCTGTCGGGCCCTGTCGGGCTCTGTCGGGCTCTACTGGGCTCTGTCCGGCTCTGTCGGGCTCTCTCGGGCTCTGTCGGGCTCTACTGGGCTAAACTGGGCCCTCTCGGGCTCTGTCGGGCCCTGTCGGGCCCTGTCGGGCTTTGTCGGGCTCTGTTGCGCTCTGTCGGGCTCTGTCGGTCTCTACTGGGCCCTGTCGGGCTCTGTTGGGCTCTGTCGGGCCCTGTCGGGCTCTTTCGGGCTCTGTCGGGCCCTGTCGGGCCCTGTCGGGCCCTGTCAGGCCCTGTCGGGCTCTGTCGGGCCCTGTCGGGCTCTGTCGGGCTCTACTGGGCCCTGTCGGGCCCTGTCGGGCTCTGTCGGGCTCTGTCGGGCTCTACTGGGCCCTGTCGGACTCTGTCGGGCTCTGTCGGGCTCTGTCGGGCTCTGTCGGGCTCTGTCGGGCCCTGTCGGGCTCTGTCGGGCTCTGTCGGGCCCTGTCGGGCCCTGTCGGGCTCTGTCGGGCTCTGTCGGGCTCTACTGGGCCCTGTCGGGCCCTGTCGGGCTCTGTCGGGCTCTGTCGAGCTCTACTGGGCTCTGTCGGGCTCTGTCGGGCCCTGTCGGGCTCTGTCGGGCCCTGTCGGGCTCTGTCGGGCTCTGTCGGGCTCTGTCGGGCTCTACTGGGCCCTGTCGGGCTCTGTCAGGCTCTGTCGGGCTCTGTCGGGCCCTGTCCGGCTCTGTCGGGCTCTGTCGGGCTCTGTCGGGCCCTGTGTAGGCTCTGTCGGGTCCTGTCGGGCCCTGTCGGGCTTTGTCGGGCTCTGTCGGGCTCTGTCGGGCTCTGTCGGGCTCTACTGGGCCCTGTCGGGCTCTGTCGGGCTCTGTCGGGCCCTGTCGGTCTCTGTCGGGCCCTGTCAGGCCCTGTCGGGCTCTGTCGGGCTCTGTCGGGCTCTACTGGGCTCTGTCGGGCCCTGTCGGGCCCTGTCGGGCTCTGTCGGGCTCTACTGGGCCCTGTCGGACTCTGTCGGGCCCTGTCGGGCTCTGTCGGGCTCTGTCGGGCCCTGTCGGGCTCTACTGTGCTCTGTCGGGCTCGGTCGGGCCCTGTCGGGCTCTGTCGGGCTCTGTCGGGCTCTGTCGGGCTCTACTGTGCTCTGTCGGGCTCTGTCGGGCCCTGTCGGGCCCTGTCAGGCTCTGTCGGGCTCTGTCGGGCTCTGTCGGGCTCTGTAGGGCTCTGTCGGGCCCTGTCGGGCTCTACTGGGCTCTGTCGGGCTCTGTCGGGCCCTGTCGGGCCCTGTCGGGCTCTGTCGGGCTCTGTCGGGCTCTACTGGGCTCTGTCGGGCTCTGTCGGGCCCTGTAGGGCCCTGTCGGGCTCTGTCGGGCTCTGTCGGGCTCTACTGCGCCCTGTCGGGCCCTGTCGGGCTCTGTCGGGCTCTGTCGGGCTCTACTGGGCTCTGTCGGGCTCTGTCGGGCTCTGTCGGGCTCTGTCGGGCTCTGTCGGGCTCTACTGTGCTCTGTCGGGCTCGGTCGGGCCCTGTCGGGCTCTGTCGGGCTCTGTCGGGCTCTGTCGGGCTCTACTGGTGTCTGACGGGCTCTGTCAGGCCCTGTCGGGCCCTGTCGGGCTCTGTCGGGCTCTACTGGGCCCTGTCGGGCCCTGTCGGGCTCTGTCGGGCTCTGTCGGGCTCTACTGGGCTCTGTCGGGTTCTGTCGGGCCCTGTCGGGCTCTACTGGGCCCTGTCGGGCCCTGTCGGGCTCTGTTGGGCTCTGTCGAGCTCTACTGGGCTCTGTCGGGCTCTGTCGGGCCCTGTCGGGCTTTGTCGGGCTCTGTCGGGCTCTGTCGGGCTCTACTGGGCCCTGTCGGGCTCTGTCGGGCTCTGTTGGGCTCTGTCGGGCCCTGTCAGGCTCTGTCGGGCTCTGTCGGGCTCTGTCGGGCTCTGTAGGGCTCTGTCGGGCCCTGTCGGGCTCTACTGGGCTCTGTCGGGCTCTGTCGGGCCCTGTCGGGCTCTGTCGGGCTCTGTCGGGCTCTGTCGGGCTCTACTGGGCTCTGTCGGGCTCTGTCGGGCCCTGTAGGGCCCTGTCGGGCTCTGTCGGGCTCTGTCGGGCTCTGTCGGGCTCTGTGAGGTTCTACTGGGCCCTGTCGGGCTCTGTCGGGCTCTGTCGGGCTCTGTCAGTTTCTACTGGGCTCTGTCGGGCTCTGTCGGGCCCTGTCGGGCTCTACTGGGCTCTGTCGGGCTCTGTCGGGCCCTGTCGGGCCCTGTCGAGCTCTGTCGGGCTCTGTCGGGCTCTGTCAGGCTCTACTGGGCTCTGTCGGGCTCTGTCGGGTTCTGTCGTGCTCTGTCGGATTCTGTCGAGCTCTGTCGGGCTCTGTCGGGCCCTGTCGGGCCCTGTCGGGCTCTGTCGGGCCCTGTCGGGCTCTGTCGGGCTCTGTCGGGCTCTGTCGGGCTCTACTGGGCTCTGTCGGGTTCTACTGGGCTCTACTGGGCCCTGTCGGGCTCTGTCGGGTTCTGTCGGGCTCTGTCGGGCTCTGTCGGGCTCTGTCGGGCTCGGTCGGGCCCTGTCGGGCTCTGTCGGGCTCTGTCGGGCTCTGTCGGGCTCTGTCGGGCTCTACTGGTCTCTGACGGGCTCTGTCAGGCCCTGTCGGGCCCTGTCGGGATCTGTCGGGCTCTGTCGGGCTCTACTGGGCCCTGTCGGGCCCTGTCGGGCTCTGTCGGGCTCTACTGGGCCCTGTCGGGCCCTGTCGGGCTCTGTCGGGCTCTGTCGAGCTCTACTGGGCTCTGTCGGGCTCTGTCGGGCCCTGTCGGGCTCTGTCGGGCCCTGTCGGGCTTTGTCGGGCTCTGTCGGGCTCTGTCGGGCTCTACTGGGCCCTGTCGGGCTCTGTCGGGCTCTGTTGGGCTCTGTCGGGCCCTGTCCGGCTCTGTCGGGCTCTGTCGGGCTCTGTCGGGCCCTGTCGGGCTCTTTCGGGCCCTGTCGGGCCCTGTCAGGCTTTGTCGGGCTCTGTCGGGCTCTGTCGGGCTCTGTCGGGCTCTACTGGGCTCTGTCGGGCTCTGTCGGGCTCTGTCGGGCCCTGTCGGGCTCTGTTGGGCTCTGTCGGGCTCTACTGGGCTCTGTCGGGCTCTACTGGGCCCTGTCGGGCCCTGTCGGGCCCTGTCGGGCTCTGTCGGGCTCTACTGGGCCCTGTCGGGCTCTGTCGGGCCCTGTCGGGCTCTGTCGGGCTCTGTCGGGCTCTATTGGGCTCTACTGTTCCCTGTCGGGCCCTGTCGGGCTCTGTCGGGCCCTGTCGGGCTCTGTCGGGCTCTGTCGGGCCCTGTCGGGCCCTGTCGGGCTCTGTCGGGCTCTGTCGGGCTCTGTCGGGCTCTACTGGGGTCTGTCGGGCTCTGTCGGGTTCTGTCGGGCTCTGTCGGGCTCTGTCGGGCCGTGTCGGGCCCTGTCGGGCTCTCTCGGGCTCTGTCGGGTTCTGTCGGGCCCTGTCGGGCTCTGTCGGGCTCTGTCGGGCTCTGTCGGGCTCTACTGGGCTCTACTGTTCCCTGTCGGGCCCTGTCGGGCTCTGTCGGGCTCTGTCGGGCTCTGTCGGGCTCTACTGAGCCCTGTCGGGCTCTGTCGGGCTCTGTCGGGCTCTGTCGGGCCCTGTCGGGCTCTGTCGGGCCCTGTCGGGCTCTGTCGGGCTCTGTCGGGCTCTGTCGGGCCCTGTCGGGCCCTGTCGAGCTCTGTCGGGCTCTGTCGGGCTCTGTCAGGCTCTACTGGGCTCTGTCAGGCTCTGTCGGGTTCTGTCGGGCTCTGTCGGGCTCTGTCGGGCCCTGTCGGGCCCTGTCGGGCTCTGTCGGGCTCTGTCGGGCTCTACTGGGCTCTGTCGGGTTCTACTGGGCTCTACTGGGCCCTGTCGGGCTCTGTCGGGCTCTGTCGGGCTCTGTCGGGCTCTACTGAGCCCTGTCGGGCTCTGTCGGGCTCTGTCGGGCTCTGTCGGGCCCTGTCGGGCCCTGTCGGGCTCTGTCGGGTTCTGTCGGGCTCTGTCGGGCCCTGTCGGGTTCTGTCGGGCTCTGTCGGGCTCTGTCGAGCTCTGTCGGGCTCTACTGGGCCCTGTCGGGCTCTGTCGGGCCCTGTCGGGCTCTGTCGGGCTCTGTCGGGCTCTGTCCGGCCCTGTCGGGCCCTGTCGAGCTCTGTCGGGCTCTGTCGGGCTCTGTCAGGTTCTACGGGGCTCTGTCGGGCTCTGTCGGGTTCTGTCGGGCTCTGTCGGGCTCTGTCGGGCCCTGTCGGGCCCTGTCGGGCTCTGTCGGGCCCTGTCGGGCTCTGTCGAGCTCTGTCGGGCTCTGTCGGGCTCTGTCGGGCTCTGTCGGGCTCTACTGGGCTCTACTGGGCCCTGTCGGGCTCTGTCGGGCTCTGTCGGGCTCTACTGGGCTCTGTCGGGTTCGGTCGGGCCCTGTCGGGCTCTGTCGGGCTCTGTCGGGCTCTGTCGGGCTCTACTGTGCTCTGTCGGGCTCTGTCGGGCCCTGTCGGGCCCTGTCAGGCTCTGTCGGGCTCTGTCGGGCTCTGTCGGGCTCTGTAGGGCTCTGTCGGGCCCTGTCGGGCTCTACTGGGATCTGTCGGGCTCTGTCGGGCCCTGTCGGGCTCTGTCGGGCTCTGTCGGGCTCCACTGGGCTCTGTCGGGCTCTGTCGGGCTCTGTCGGGCCCTGTCGGGCTCTGTCGGGCTCTGTCAGGCTCTGTCGGGCTCTACTGGTTTCTGTCGGGCTCTGTCAGGTTCTGTCGGGCTCTGTCGGGCTCTGTCGGGCCCTGTCGGGCCCTGTCGGGCTCTGTCGGGGCTCTGTCGGGCCCTGTCGGGCTCTGTCGGGCTCTGTCGGGCTCTGTCGGGCTCTACTGGGCTCTACTGTTCCCTGTCGGGCCCTGTCGGGCTCTGTCGGGCTCTGTCGGGCTCTACTGGGCCCTGTCGAGCTCTGTCGGTTTCTGTCGGGCTCTGTCGGGCTCTGTCGGGCCCTCTCGGGCTCTGTCGGGCTCTGTCGGGCTCTGTCGGGCTCTACTGGGCCCTGTCGGGCTCTGTCGGGCCCTGTCGGGCTCTGTCGGGCTCTGTCGGGCTCTACTGGGCTCTACTGTTCCCTGTCGGGCCCTGTCGGGCTCTGTCGTGCTCTGTCGGGCTCTGTCGGGCTCTACTGGGCTCTGTCGGGCTCTGTTGGGCTCTGTCGGGCTCTGTCGGGCCCTGTCGGGCTCTGTCAGGATCTTTCGGCCCCTGTCGGGCTCTGTCGGGCTCTTTCGGGCTCTGCCGGGCTCTGTCGGGCTCTACTGGGCTCTGTCGGGCTCTGTCGGGCTCTGTTGGGCTCTACTGGGCTCTGTCGGGCTCTGTCGGGCCCTGTCGGGCTCTGTCGGGCCTTGTCGGGCTCTGTCGGGCTCTGTCGGGCTCTGTCGGGCTCTACTGGGCTCTGTCGGGCTCTGTCGGGCCCTGTCGGGCTCTGTCGGGCTCTGTCGGGCCCTGTCGGGCTCTGTCGGGCTCTACTGGGCTCTGTCCGGCTCTGTCGGGCTCTCTCGGGCTCTGTCGGGCTCTACTGGGCTAAACTGGGCCCTCTCGGGCTCTGTCGGGCCCTGTCGGGCCCTGTCGGGCTCTGTCGGGCTCTGTCGGGCTCTACTGGGCCCTGTCGGGCTCTGTCGGGCTCTGTCGAGCTCTACTGGGCTCTGTCGGGCTCTGTCGGGCCCTGTCGGGCTCTGTCGGGCCCTGTCGGGCTCTGTCGGGCTCTTGTCGGGCTCTGTCGGGCTCTACTGGGCTCTGTCGGGCTCTGTCGGGCCCTGTCGGGCTCTACTGGGCCCTGTCGGGCCCTGTCGGGCTTTGTCGGGCTCTGTTGCGCTCTGTCGGGCTCTGTCGGTCTCTACTGGGCCCTGTCGGGCTCTGTTGGGCTCTGTCGGGCCCTGTCGGGCTCTTTCGGGCTCTGTCGGGCCCTGTCGGGCCCTGTCGGGCCCTGTCAGGCCCTGTCGGGCTCTGTCGGGCCCTGTCGGGCTCTGTCGGGCTCTACTGGCCCTGTCGGGCCCTGTCGGGCTCTGTCGGGCTCTGTCGGGCTCTACTGGGCCCTGTCGGACTCTGTCGGGCTCTGTCGGGCTCTGTCGGGCTCTGTCGGGCTCTGTCGGGCCCTGTCGGGCTCTGTCGGGCTCTGTCGGGCCCTGTCGGGCCCTGTCGGGCTCTGTCGGGCTCTGTCGGGCTCTACTGGGCCCTGTCGGGCCCTGTCGGGCTCTGTCGGGCTCTGTCGAGCTCTACTGGGCTCTGTCGGGCTCTGTCGGGCTCTGTCGGGCTCTGTCGGGCCCTGTCGGGCTCTGTCGGGCTCTTTCGGGCTCTGTCGGGCTCTACTGGGCCCTGTCGGGCTCTGTCAGGCTCTGTCGGGCTCTGTCGGGCCCTGTCCGGCTCTGTCGGGCCCTGTCGGTCTCTGTCGGGCCCTGTCAGGCCCTGTCGGGCTCTGTCGGGCTCTGTCGGGCTCTACTGGGCTCTGTCGGGCCCTGTCGGGGCCCTGTCGGGCTCTGTCGGGCTCTACTGGGCCCTGTCGGGCTCTGTCGGGCCCTGTCGGGCTCTGTCGGGCTCTGTCGGGCCCTGTCGGGCTCTACTGTGCTCTGTCGGGCTCGGTCGGGCCTGTCGGGCTCTGTCGGGCTCTGTCGGGCTCTGTCGGGCTCTACTGTGCTCTGTCGGGCTCTGTCGGGCCCTGTCGGGCCCTGTCAGGCTCTGTCGGGCTCTGTCGGGCTCTGTCGGGCTCTGTAGGGCTCTGTCGGGCCCTGTCGGGCTCTACTGGGCTCTGTCGGGCTCTGTCGGGCCCTGTCGGGCCCTGTCGGGCTCTGTCGGGCTCTGTCGGCTCTACTGGGCTCTGTCGGGCTCTGTCGGGCCCTGTAGGGCCCTGTCGGGCTCTGTCGGGCTCTGTCGGGCTCTACTGCGCCCTGTCGGGCCCTGTCGGGCTCTGTCGGGCTCTGTCGGGCTCTACTGGGCTCTGTCGGGCTCTGTCGGGCTCTGTCGGGCTCTGTCGGGCTCTACTGTGCTCTGTCGGGCTCGGTCGGGCCCTGTCGGGCTCTGTCGGGCTCTGTCGGGCTCTGTCGGGCTCTGTCGGGCTCTACTGGTGTCTGACGGGCTCTGTCAGGCCCTGTCGGGCCCTGTCGGGATCTGTCGGGCTCTGTCGGGCTCTACTGGGCCCTGTCGGGCCCTGTCGGGCTCTGTCGGGGCTCTGTCGGGCTCTACTGGGCTCTGTCGGGTTCTGTCGGGCCCTGTCGGGCTCTACTGGGCCCTGTCGGGCCCTGTCGGGCTCTGTTGGGCTCTGTCGAGCTCTACTGGGCTCTGTCGGGCTCTGTCGGGCCCTGTCGGGCTTTGTCGGGCTCTGTCGGGCTCTGTCGGGCTCTACTGGGCCCTGTCGGGCTCTGTCGGGCTCTGTTGGGCTCTGTCGGGCCCTGTCAGGCTCTGTCGGGCTCTGTCGGGCTCTGTCGGGCTCTGTAGGGCTCTGTCGGGCCCTGTCGGGCTCTACTGGGCTCTGTCGGGCTCTGTCGGGCCCTGTCGGGCTCTGTCGGGCTCTGTCGGGCTCTGTCGGGCTCTACTGGGCTCTGTCGGGCTCTGTCGGGCCCTGTAGGCCCTGTCGGGCTCTGTCGGGCTCTGTCGGGCTCTGTCGGGCTCTGTGAGGTTCTACTGGGCCCTGTCGGGCTCTGTCGGGCTCTGTCGGGCTCTGTCAGTTTCTACTGGGCTCTGTCGGGCTCTGTCGGGCCCTGTCGGGCTCTACTGGGCTCTGTCGGGCTCTGTCGGGCCCTGTCGGGCCCTGTCGAGCTCTGTCGGGCTCTGTCGGGCTCTGTCAGGCTCTACTGGGCTCTGTCGGGCTCTGTCGGGTTCTGTCGTGCTCTGTCGGATTCTGTCGAGCTCTGTCGGGCTCTGTCGGGCCCTGTCGGGCCCTGTCGGGCTCTGTCGGGCCCTGTCGGGCTCTGTCGGGCTCTGTCGGGCTCTGTCGGGCTCTACTGGGCTCTGTCGGGTTCTACTGGGCTCTACTGGGCCCTGTCGGGCTCTGTCGGGTTCTGTCGGGCTCTGTCGGGCTCTGTCGGGCTCTGTCGGGCTCGGTCGGGCCCTGTCGGGCTCTGTCGGGCTCTGTCGGGCTCTGTCGGGCTCTGTCGGGCTCTACTGGTCTCTGACGGGCTCTGTCAGGCCCTGTCGGGCCCTGTCGGGATCTGTCGGGCTCTGTCGGGCTCTACTGGGCCCTGTCGGGCCCTGTCGGGCTCTGTCGGGCTCTACTGGGCCCTGTCGGGCCCTGTCGGGCTCTGTCGAGCTCTACTGGGCTCTGTCGGGCTCTGTCGGGCCCTGTCGGGCTCTGTCGGGCCCTGTCGGGCTTTGTCGGGCTCTGTCGGGCTCTGTCGGGCTCTACTGGGCCCTGTCGGGCTCTGTCGGGCTCTGTTGGGCTCTGTCGGGCCCTGTCCGGCTCTGTCGGGCTCTGTCGGGCTCTGTCGGGCCCTGTCGGGCTCTTTCGGGCCCTGTCGGGCCCTGTCAGGCTTTGTCGGGCTCTGTCGGGCTCTGTCGGGCTCTGTCGGGCTCTACTGGGCTCTGTCGGGCTCTGTCGGGCTCTGTCGGGCCCTGTCGGGCTCTGTCGGGCTCTGTCGGGCTCTACTGGGCTCTGTCGGGCTCTACTGGGCCCTGTCGGGCCCTGTCGGGCCCTGTCGGGCTCTGTCGGGCTCTACTGGGCCCTGTCGGGCTCTGTCGGGCCCTGTCGGGCTCTGTCGGGCTCTGTCGGGCTCTACTGGGCTCTACTGTTCCCTGTCGGGCCCTGTCGGGCTCTGTCGGGCCCTGTCGGGCTCTGTCGGGCTCTGTCGGGCCCTGTCGGGCCCTGTCGGGCTCTGTCGGGCTCTGTCGGGCTCTGTCGGGCTCTACTGGGGTCTGTCGGGCTCTGTCGGGTTCTGTCGGGCTCTGTCGGGCTCTGTCGGGCCGTGTCGGGCCCTGTCGGGCTCTCTCGGGCTCTGTCGGGTTCTGTCGGGCCCTGTCGGGCTCTGTCGGGCTCTGTCGGGCTCTGTCGGGCTCTACTGGGCTCTACTGTTCCCTGTCGGGCCCTGTCGGGCTCTGTCGGGCTCTGTCGGGCTCTGTCGGGCTCTACTGAGCCCTGTCGGGCTCTGTCGGGCTCTGTCGGGCTCTGTCGGGCCCTGTCGGGCTCTGTCGGGCCCTGTCGGGCTCTGTCGGGCTCTGTCGGGCTCTGTCGGGCCCTGTCGGGCCCTGTCGAGCTCTGTCGGGCTCTGTCGGGCTCTGTCAGGCTCTACTGGGCTCTGTCAGGCTCTGTCGGGTTCTGTCGGGCTCTGTCGGGCTCTGTCGGGCCCTGTCGGGCCCTGTCGGGCTCTGTCGGGCTCTGTCGGGCTCTACTGGGCTCTGTCGGGTTCTACTGGGCTCTACTGGGCCCTGTCGGGCTCTGTCGGGCTCTGTCGGGCTCTGTCGGGCTCTACTGAGCCCTGTCGGGCTCTGTCGGGCTCTGTCGGGCTCTGTCGGGCCCTGTCGGGCCCTGTCGGGCTCTGTCGGGTTCTGTCGGGCTCTGTCGGGCCCTGTCGGGTTCTGTCGGGCTCTGTCGGGCTCTGTCGAGCTCTGTCGGGCTCTACTGGGCCCTGTCGGGCTCTGTCGGGCCCTGTCGGGCTCTGTCGGGCTCTGTCGGGCTCTGTCCGGCCCTGTCGGGCCCTGTCGAGCTCTGTCGGGCTCTGTCGGGCTCTGTCAGGTTCTACGGGGCTCTGTCGGGCTCTGTCGGGTTCTGTCGGGCTCTGTCGGGCTCTGTCGGGCCCTGTCGGGCTCTGTCGGGCTCTGTCGGGCCCTGTCGGGCTCTACTGTGCTCTGTCGGGCTCGGTCGGGCCCTGTCGGGCTCTGTCGGGCTCTGTCGGGCTCTGTCGGGCTCTACTGTGCTCTGTCGGGCTCTGTCGGGCCCTGTCGGGCCCTGTCAGGCTCTGTCGGGCTCTGTCGGGCTCTGTCGGGCTCTGTAGGGCTCTGTCGGGCCCTGTCGGGCTCTACTGGGCTCTGTCGGGCTCTGTCGGGCCCTGTCGGGCCCTGTCGGGCTCTGTCGGGCTCTGTCGGGCTCTACTGGGCTCTGTCGGGCTCTGTCGGGCCCTGTAGGGCCCTGTCGGGCTCTGTCGGGCTCTGTCGGGCTCTACTGCGCCCTGTCGGGCCCTGTCGGGCTCTGTCGGGCTCTGTCGGGCTCTACTGGGCTCTGTCGGGCTCTGTCGGGCTCTGTCGGGCTCTGTCGGGCTCTGTCGGGCTCTACTGTGCTCTGTCGGGCTCGGTCGGGCCCTGTCGGGCTCTGTCGGGCTCTGTCGGGCTCTGTCGGGCTCTGTCGGGCTCTACTGGTGTCTGACGGGCTCTGTCAGGCCCTGTCGGGCCCTGTCGGGATCTGTCGGGCTCTGTCGGGCTCTACTGGGCCCTGTCGGGCCCTGTCGGGCTCTGTCGGGCTCTGTCGGGCTCTACTGGGCTCTGTCGGGTTCTGTCGGGCCCTGTCGGGCTCTACTGGGCCCTGTCGGGCCCTGTCGGGCTCTGTTGGGCTCTGTCGAGCTCTACTGGGCTCTGTCGGGCTCTGTCGGGCCCTGTCGGGCTTTGTCGGGCTCTGTCGGGCTCTGTCGGGCTCTACTGGGCCCTGTCGGGCTCTGTCGGGCTCTGTTGGGCTCTGTCGGGCCCTGTCAGGCTCTGTCGGGCTCTGTCGGGCTCTGTCGGGCTCTGTAGGGCTCTGTCGGGCCCTGTCGGGCTCTACTGGGCTCTGTCGGGCTCTGTCGGGCCCTGTCGGGCTCTGTCGGGCTCTGTCGGGCTCTGTCGGGCTCTACTGGGCTCTGTCGGGCTCTGTCGGGCCCTGTAGGGCCCTGTCGGGCTCTGTCGGGCTCTGTCGGGCTCTGTCGGGCTCTGTGAGGTTCTACTGGGCCCTGTCGGGCTCTGTCGGGCTCTGTCGGGCTCTGTCAGTTTCTACTGGGCTCTGTCGGGCTCTGTCGGGCCCTGTCGGGCTCTACTGGGCTCTGTCGGGCTCTGTCGGGCCCTGTCGGGCCCTGTCGAGCTCTGTCGGGCTCTGTCGGGCTCTGTCAGGCTCTACTGGGCTCTGTCGGGCTCTGTCGGGTTCTGTCGTGCTCTGTCGGATTCTGTCGAGCTCTGTCGGGCTCTGTCGGGCCCTGTCGGGCCCTGTCGGGCTCTGTCGGGCCCTGTCGGGCTCTGTCGGGCTCTGTCGGGCTCTGTCGGGCTCTACTGGGCTCTGTCGGGTTCTACTGGGCTCTACTGGGCCCTGTCGGGCTCTGTCGGGTTCTGTCGGGCTCTGTCGGGCTCTGTCGGGCTCTGTCGGGCTCGGTCGGGCCCTGTCGGGCTCTGTCGGGCTCTGTCGGGCTCTGTCGGGCTCTGTCGGGCTCTACTGGTCTCTGACGGGCTCTGTCAGGCCCTGTCGGGCCCTGTCGGGATCTGTCGGGCTCTGTCGGGCTCTACTGGGCCCTGTCGGGCCCTGTCGGGCTCTGTCGGGCTCTACTGGGCCCTGTCGGGCCCTGTCGGGCTCTGTCGGGCTCTGTCGAGCTCTACTGGGCTCTGTCGGGCTCTGTCGGGCCCTGTCGGGCTCTGTCGGGCCCTGTCGGGCTTTGTCGGGCTCTGTCGGGCTCTGTCGGGCTCTACTGGGCCCTGTCGGGCTCTGTCGGGCTCTGTTGGGCTCTGTCGGGCCCTGTCCGGCTCTGTCGGGCTCTGTCGGGCTCTGTCGGGCCCTGTCGGGCTCTTTCGGGCCCTGTCGGGCCCTGTCAGGCTTTGTCGGGCTCTGTCGGGCTCTGTCGGGCTCTGTCGGGCTCTACTGGGCTCTGTCGGGCTCTGTCGGGCTCTGTCGGGCCCTGTCGGGCTCTGTCGGGCTCTGTCGGGCTCTACTGGGCTCTGTCGGGCTCTACTGGGCCCTGTCGGGCCCTGTCGGGCCCTGTCGGGCTCTGTCGGGCTCTACTGGGCCCTGTCGGGCTCTGTCGGGCCCTGTCGGGCTCTGTCGGGCTCTGTCGGGCTCTACTGGGCTCTACTGTTCCCTGTCGGGCCCTGTCGGGCTCTGTCGGGCCCTGTCGGGCTCTGTCGGGCTCTGTCGGGCCCTGTCGGGCCCTGTCGGGCTCTGTCGGGCTCTGTCGGGCTCTGTCGGGCTCTACTGGGGTCTGTCGGGCTCTGTCGGGTTCTGTCGGGCTCTGTCGGGCTCTGTCGGGCCGTGTCGGGCCCTGTCGGGCTCTCTCGGGCTCTGTCGGGTTCTGTCGGGCCCTGTCGGGCTCTGTCGGGCTCTGTCGGGCTCTGTCGGGCTCTACTGGGCTCTACTGTTCCCTGTCGGGCCCTGTCGGGCTCTGTCGGGCTCTGTCGGGCTCTGTCGGGCTCTACTGAGCCCTGTCGGGCTCTGTCGGGCTCTGTCGGGCTCTGTCGGGCCCTGTCGGGCTCTGTCGGGCCCTGTCGGGCTCTGTCGGGCTCTGTCGGGCTCTGTCGGGCCCTGTCGGGCCCTGTCGAGCTCTGTCGGGCTCTGTCGGGCTCTGTCAGGCTCTACTGGGCTCTGTCAGGCTCTGTCGGGTTCTGTCGGGCTCTGTCGGGCTCTGTCGGGCCCTGTCGGGCCCTGTCGGGCTCTGTCGGGCTCTGTCGGGCTCTACTGGGCTCTGTCGGGTTCTACTGGGCTCTACTGGGCCCTGTCGGGCTCTGTCGGGCTCTGTCGGGCTCTGTCGGGCTCTACTGAGCCCTGTCGGGCTCTGTCGGGCTCTGTCGGGCTCTGTCGGGCCCTGTCGGGCCCTGTCGGGCTCTGTCGGGTTCTGTCGGGCTCTGTCGGGCCCTGTCGGGTTCTGTCGGGCTCTGTCGGGCTCTGTCGAGCTCTGTCGGGCTCTACTGGGCCCTGTCGGGCTCTGTCGGGCCCTGTCGGGCTCTGTCGGGCTCTGTCGGGCTCTGTCCGGCCCTGTCGGGCCCTGTCGAGCTCTGTCGGGCTCTGTCGGGCTCTGTCAGGTTCTACGGGGCTCTGTCGGGCTCTGTCGGGTTCTGTCGGGCTCTGTCGGGCTCTGTCGGGCCCTGTCGGGCCCTGTCGGGCTCTGTCGGGCCCTGTCGGGCTCTGTCGAGCTCTGTCGGGCTCTGTCGGGCTCTGTCGGGCTCTGTCGGGCTCTACTGGGCTCTACTGGGCCCTGTCGGGCTCTGTCGGGCTCTGTCGGGCTCTACTGGGCTCTGTCGGGTTCGGTCGGGCCCTGTCGGGCTCTGTCGGGCTCTGTCGGGCTCTGTCGGGCTCTGTCGGGCTCTACTGTGCTCTGTCGGGCTCTGTCGGGCCCTGTCGGGCCCTGTCAGGCTCTGTCGGGCTCTGTCGGGCTCTGTCGGGCTCTGTAGGGCTCTGTCGGGCCCTGTCGGGCTCTACTGGGATCTGTCGGGCTCTGTCGGGCCCTGTCGGGCTCTGTCGGGCTCTGTCGGGCTCTACTGGGCTCTGTCGGGCTCTGTCGGGCCCTGTAGGGCCCTGTCGGGCTCTGTCGGGCTCTGTCGGCCTCTACTGCGCCCTGTCGGGCCCTGTCGGGCTCTGTCGGGCTCTGTCGGGCTCTACTGGGCTCTGTCGGGCTCTGTCGGGCTCTGTCGGGCTCTGTCGGGCCCTGTCGGGCTCTACTGGGCTCTGTCGGGCTCTGTCGGGCTCTGTCGGGCTCTGTCGGGCTCTGTCGGGCTCTACTGGGCACTATCGGGCTCTGTCGGGCCCTGTCGGGCTCTGTCGGGCCCTGTCGGGCCCTGTCGGGCTCTGTCGGGCCCTGTCGGGCCCTGTCGGGATCTGTCGGGCTCTGTCGGGCTCTACTGGGCTCTGTCGGGCTCTGTCGGGCCCTGTCGGGCTCTGTCGGGCCCTGTCGGACTCTGTCGGGCTCTGTCGGGCTCTGTCAGGCTCTACTGGGCCCTGTCGGGCTCTATCGGGCACTGTCGGGCTCTTTCGGGCCCTGTCGGGCTCTGTCGGGCCCTGTCGGGCCCTGTCGGGCTTTGTCGGGCTCTGTCGAGCTCTGTTGGGCTCTGTCGGACTCTGTCGGGCTCTGTCGGGCTCTACTGGGCCCTGTCGGGCTCTGTCGGGCTCTGTCGGGCCCTGTCGGGCTCTGTCGGTCTCTGTCGGGCTCTGTCGGGCTCTACTGGGCCCTGTCGGGCTCTGTCGGGCTCTGTCGGGCTCTGTCGGGCTCTACTGGGCTCTGTCGGGCTCTGTCGGGCCCTGTCGGGCCCTGTCGGACTCTGTCGGGCCCTGTCGGGCCCTGTCGGGCTCTGTCGGGCTCTGTCGGGCTCTGTCGGTCTCTGTCGGGCTCTGTCGGGTTCTGTCGGTCTCTGTCGGGCTCTGTCGGGCCCTGTCGGGCCCTCTCGGGCTCTGTCGGGCCCTGTCGGGCCCTGTCGGGCTCTGTCGGGCCCTGTCGGACTCTGTCGGGCTCTGTCGGGCTCTGTCAGGCTCTACTGGGCCCTGTCGGGCTCTGTCGGGCCCTGTCGGGCTCTGTCAGGCTCTGTCGGGCTCTGTCGGGCTCTACTGGGCCATGTCGGGCCCTGTCGGGCCCTGTCGGGCTCTACTGGGCTCTACTGGGCTCTGTCGGGCTCTGTCGGGCCCTGTCGGGCCCTGTCGGGCTCTGTCGGGCTCTGTCGGGCCCTGTCGGGCTCTGTCGGGCTCTGTCGGGCCCTGTCGGGCTCTGTCGGGCTCTGTCGGGCTCTGTCGGGCTCTACTGGGCCCTGTCGGGCTCTGTCGGGCTCTGTCGGGCTCTACTGGGCCCTGTCGGTCCCTGTCAGGCCCTGTCGGGCCCTGTCGGGCTCTGTCGGGCCCTGTCGGGCTCTGTCGGGCTCTGTCGGGCTCTGTCGGGCTCTACTGGGCCCTGTCGGGCCCTGTCGGGCTCTGTCGGGCTCTGTCGGGCCCTGTCGGGCTCTGTCGGGCTCTACTGGGCCCTGTCGGGCTCTGTCGGGCCCTGTCGGGCTCTGTCGGGCTCTGTCGGGCTCTGCCGGGCTCTACTGGGCCCTGTCGGGCTCTGTCGGGCTCTACTGGGCCCTGTCGGGCTCTGTCGGGCTCTGTCGGGCTCTGTCGGGCCCTGTCGGGCTCTGTCGGGCTCTGTCGGGCCCTGTCGGGCTCTGTCGGGCTCTGTCGGGCTCTGTCGGGCTGTGTCAAGCTCTACTGGGCTCTGTCGGGCTCTATCGGGCTTTGTCGGGCTCTGTCGGGCTCTGTCGGGCTCTACTGGGCCCTGTCGGGCTCTGTCGGGCTCTGTCGGGCCCTGTCGGGCTCTGTCGGGCTCTGTCGGGCTCTGTCGGGCTCTACTGGGCTCTGTTGGGCTCTGTCGGGCTCTGTCGGGCTCTGTCGGGCTCTACTGGGCCCTGTCGGGCCCTGTCGGGGTCTGTCGGGCTCTGTCGGGCTCTACTGGGCCCTGTCGGGCCCTGTCGGGCCCTGTCGGGCTCTGTCGCGCTCTGTCGGGCTCTGTCGGGCTCTACTGGGCTCTGTCGGGCTCTGTCGGGCTCTGTCGGGCTCTGTCGGGCCCTGTCGGGCTCTACTGGGCCCTGTCGGGCCCTGTCGGGCTCTGTCGGGCTCTGTCGGGCTCTGTCGGGCTCTACTGGGCCCTGTCGGGCTCTGTCGGGCTCTGTCGGGCTCTGTCGGGCTCTGTCGGGCTCTACTGGGCCCTGTCGGGCCCTGTCGGGCTCTGTCGGGCTCTGTCGGGCTCTGTCGGGCTCTACTGGGCTCTGTCGGGTTCTGTCGGGCTCTGTCGGGTTCTGTCGGGCTCTACTGGGCTCTGTCGGGCCCTGTCGGGCTCTGTCGGGCTCTGTCGGGCCCTGTCGGGCTCTGTCGGGCTCTGTCGGGCTCTGTCGGGCTCTACTGGGCCCTGTCGGGCTCTGTCGGGCTCTGTCGGGCTCTGTCGGGCCCTGTCGGGCTCTGTCGGGATCTGTCGGGCTCTGTCGGGCACTACTGGGCTCTGTCGGGCTCTGTCGGGCTCTGTCGGGCTCTACTGGGCCCTGTCGGGCCCTGTCGGGCTCTGTCGGGCTCTGTCGGGCTCTACTGGGCTCTGTCGGGCTCTACTGGGCTCTACTGGGCCCTGTCGGGCTCTGTCGGGCTCTGTCGGGCTCTGTCGGGCTCTGTCGGGCTCTACTGGGCTCTGTCGGGCCCTGTCGGGCTCTGTCGGGCCCTGTCGGGCCCTGTCGGGCTCTGTCGGGCTCTGTCGGGCTCTGTCGGGCTCTACTGGGCCCTGTCGGGCTCTGTCGGGCTCTGTCGGGCCCTGTCGGGCTCTGTCGGGCCCTGTCGGGCTCTGTCGGGCTCTGTCGGGCCCTGTCGGGCTCTGTCGGGCTCTGTCGGGCCCTTTCGGGCTCTGTGGGGCCCTGTCGGGCTCTGTCGGGCTCGGTCGGGCTCTACTGGGCTCTGTCGGGCCCTGTCGGGCCCTGTCGGGCTCTGTCGGGCTCTGTCGGGCTCTGTCGGGCCCTGTCGGGCTCTGTCGGGCTCTGTCGGGCCCTGTCGGGCCCTGTCGGGCTCTGTCGGGCTCTACTGGGCCCTGTCGGGCCCTGTCGGGCTCTGTCGGGCTCTGTCGGGCTCTGTCGGGCCCTCTCGGGCTCTGTCGGGCTCTGTCGGGCTCTGTCGGGCTCTACTGGGCCCTGTCGGGCTCTGTCGGGCTCTGTCGGGCTCTGTCGGGCCCTGTCGGGCTCTGTCGGGCTCTACTGGGCCCTGTCGGGCCCTGTCGGGCTCTGTCGGGCTCTGTCGGGCCCTGTCGGGCTCTGTCGGGCCCTGTCGGGCTCTGTCGGGCCCTGTCGGGCTCTACTGGGCCCTGTCGGGACCTGTCGGGCTCTGTCGGGCCCTCTCGGGCTCTGTCGGGCTCTGTCGGGCTCTGTCGGGCTCTACTGGGCCCTGTCGGGCTCTGTCGGGCTCTGTCGGGCTCTGTCGGGCCCTGTCGGGCTCTGTCGGGCTCTACTGGGCCCTGTCGGGCCCTGTCGGGCTCTGTTGGGCCCTGTCGGGCCCTGTCGGGCCCTGTCGGGCTCTGTCGGGCTCTGTCGGGCTCTGTCGGGCTCTGTCGGGCTCTACTGGGCTCTGTCGGGCTCTGTCAGGCTCTGTCGGGCTCTGTCGGGCTCTGTCGGGCCCTGTCGGGCCCTGTCGGGCTCTGTCGGGCTCTGTCGGGCTCTGTCGGGCTCTACTGGACTCTGTCGGGCTCTGTCGGGCTCTGTCGGGCTCTACTGCGCCCTGTCGGGCTCTGTCGGGCCCTGTCGGGCTCTGTCGGGCTCTGTTGGGCTCTGTCGGTCCCTGTCGGGCCCTGTCGGGCTCTGTCGGGCCCTGTCGGGCTCTGTCGGGCTCTACTGGGCTCTGTCGGGCTCTACTGGGCTCTACTGGGCCCTGTCGGGCTCTGTCGGGCTCTGTCGGGCTCTGTCGGGCTCTACTGGGCTCTGTCGGGCTCTGTCAGGCCCTGTCGGGCTCTGTCGGGCTCTGTCGGGCCCTGTCGGGCTCTGTCGGGCTCTGTCGGGCTCTACTGGGCCCTGTCGGGCTCTGTCGGGCCCTGTCGGGCTCTGTCGGGCTCTGTCGGGCCCTGTCGGGCTCTGTCGGGCTCTAATGGGCCCTGTCGGGCCCTGTCGGGCTCTGTCGGGCCCTGTCGGGCTCTGTCGGGCTCTGTCGGGCTCTACTGGGCTAAACTGGGCTCTGTCGGGCCCTGACGAGCCCTGTCGGGCTCTGTCGGGCTCTATCGGGCCCTGTCGGGCTCTGTCGGGCTCTGTCGGGCCCTGTCGGGCCCTGTCGGGCTCTGTCGGGCTCTACTGGGCCCTGTCGGGCTCTGTCGGGCTCTGTCGGGCTCTGTCGGGCTCTGTCGGGCTCTACTGGGCCCTGTCGGGCTCTGTCGGGCTCTGTCGGCCTCTGTCGGCCTCTGTCGGGCTCTGTCGGGCCCTGTCGGGCCCTGTCGGGCTCTACTGGGCTCTACTGGGCTCTGTCGGGCTCTGTCGGGCTCTACTGGGCCCTGTCGGGCCCTGTCGGGCTCTGTCGGGCCCTGTCGGGCCCTGTCGGGCTCTGTCGGGCTCTGTCGGGCTCTGTCGGGCTCTACTGGGCTCTACTGAGCTCTGTCGGGCTCTGTCGGGCTCTACTGTGCCCTGTCGGGCCCTGTCGGGCCCTGTCGGGCTCTGTCGGGCTCTACTGGGCTCTGTCGGGCTCTGTCGGGCTCTGTCGGGCTCTACTGGGCCCTGTCGGGCCCTGTCGGGCCCTGTCGGGCTCTGTCGGGCTCTGTCGGGCCCTGTCGGGCCCTGTCGGGCTCTGTCGGGCTCTGTCGGGCTCTACTGGGCTCTGTCGGGCTCTGTCGGGCCCTGTCGGGCTCTGTCGGGCCCTGTCGGGCCCTGTCGGGCCCTGTCGGGCCCTGTCGGGCTCTGTCGGGCTCTGTCGGGCTCTGTCGGGCTCTACTGGGCTCTGTCGGGCCCTGTCGGGCCCTGTCGGGCTCTGTCGGGCTCTGTCGGGCTCTGTCGGGCCCTGTCGGCCTCTGTCGGGCTCTGTCGGGCTCTGTCGGGCTCTGTCGGGCTCTACTGGGCCCTGTCGGGCCCTGTCGGGCTCTGTCGGGCTCTGTCGGGCTCTGTCGGGCCCTGTCGGGCCCTGTCGGGCTCTGTCGGGCTCTGTCGGGCTCTGTCGGGCCCTGTCGGGCTCTGTCGGGCTCTACTGGGCCCTGTCGGGCCCTGTCGGGCTCTGTCGGGCCCTGTCGGGCTCTGTCGGGCTCTGTCGGGCTCTACTGGGCTCTGTCGGGCTCTGTCGGGCTCTGTCGGGCTCTGTCGGGCTCTGTCGGGCTCTACTGGGCTCTGTCGGGCTCTGTCGGGCCCTGTCGGGCTCTGTCAAGCTCTGTCGGGCCCTGTCGGGCTCTGTCGTGCTCTGTCGGGCTCTACTGGGCCCTGTCGGACTCTGTCGGGCTCTGTCGGGCTCTGTCGGGCCCTGTCGGGCTCTGTCGGGCTCTGTCGGGCCCTGTCGGGCTCTGTCGGGCTCTAATGGGCCCTGTCGGGCCCTGTCGGGCTCTGTCGGGCTCTGTCGGGCCCTGTCGGGCCCTGTCGGGCCCTGTCGGGCTCTGTCGGGCTCTGTCGGGCTCTACTGGGCTAAACTGGGCTCTGTCGGGCCCTGACGAGCCCTGTCGGGCTCTGTCGGGCCCTGTCGGGCCCTGTCGGGCTCTGTCGGGCTCTACTGGGCCCTGTCGGGCTCTGTCGGGCTCTGTCGGGTTCTGTCGGGCTCTGTCGGGCTCTACTGGGCCCTGTCGGGCTCTGTCGGGCTCTGTCGGGCTCTGTCGGGCCCTGTCGGGCCCTGTCGGGCTCTGTAAGGCTCTGTCGGGCTCTGTCGGGCTCTACTGGGCCCTGTCGGGCCCTGTCGGGCTCTACTGGGCTCTACTGGGCTCTGTCGGGCTCTGTCGGGCTCTACTGGGCCCTGTCGGGCCCTGTCGGGCCCTGTCGGGCTCTGTCGGGCTCTGTCGGGCCCTGTCGGGCTCTGTCGGGCTCTGTCGGGCTCTGTCGGGCTCTACTGGGCTCTACTGACATCTGTCGGGCTCTGTCGGGCTCTACTGTGCCCTGTCGGGCCCTGTCGGGCCCTGTCGGGCTCTGTCGGGCTCTACTGGGCTCTGTCGGGCTCTGTCGGGCCCTGTCGGGCTCTACTGGGCCCTGTCGGGCTCTGTCGGGCCCTGTCGGGCTCTGTCGGGCTCTGTCGGGGCCTGTCGGGCCCTGTCGGGCCCTGTCGGGCTCTGTCGGGCTCTGTCGGGCTCTGTCGGGCTCTACTGGGCTCTGTCGGGCTCTGTCGGGCTCTGTCGGGCTCTGTCGGGCCCTGTCGGGCTCTGTCGGGCTCTGTCGGGCCCTGTCGGGCTCTGTCGGGCTCTGTCGGGCCCTGTCGGGCTCTGTCGGGCCCTGTCGGGCCCTGTCGGGCTCTGTCGGGCTCTGTCGGGCCCTGTCGGGCCCTGTCGGGCTCTGTCGGGCTCTGTCGGGCCCTGTCGGGCTCTGTCGGGCTCTGTCGGGCTCTACTGGGCCCTGTCGGGCTCTGTCGGGCTCTGTCGGGCTCTGTCGGGCTCTGTCGGGCTCTGTCGGGCTCTACTGGGCTCTGTCGGGCTCTGTCGGGCTCTGTCGGGCTCTACTGGGCCCTGTCGGGCTCTGTCGGGCTCTGTCGGGCTCTGTCGGGCCCTGTCGGGCTCTGTCGGGCTCTGTCGGGCTCTGTCGGTCTCTGTCGGGCCCTGTCGGGCCCTGTCGGGCTCTGTCGGGCTCTGTCGGTCTCTGTCGGGCTCTACTGGGCTCTGTCGGGCTCTGTCGGGCCCTGTCGGGCCCTGTCGGGCTCTGTCGGGCTCTGTCGGGCTCTGTCGGGCTCTGTCGGGCTCTGTCGGGCCCTGTCGGGCCCTGTCGGGCTCTGTCGGGCTCTGTCGGTCTCTGTCGGGCTCTACTGGGCTCTGTCGGGCTCTACTGGGCTCTACTGGGCCCTGTCGGGCTCTGTCGGGCTCTGTCGGGCTCTGTCGGGCTCTACTGGGCTCTGTCGGGCCCTGTCGGGCCCTGTCGGGCTCTGTCGGGCTCTGTCGGGCCCTGTCGGGCTCTGTCGGGCCCTGTCGGGCTCTACTGGGCTCTGTCGGGCTCTACTGGGCCCTGTCGGGCTCTGTCGGGCTCTGTCGGGCTCTGTCGGGCCCTGTCGGGCTCTGTCGGGCTCTGTCGGGCTCTGTCGGGCTCTACTGGGCCCTGTCGGGCTCTACTGGGCCCTGTCGGGCTCTAATGGGCCCTGTCGGGCCCTGTCGGGCTCTGTCGGGCTCTGTCGGGCCCTGTCGGGCTCTGTCGGGCCCTGTCGGGCTCTGTCGGGCTCTGTCGGGCTCTACTGGGCTAAACTGGGCTCTGTCGGGCCCTGACGAGCCCTGTCGGGCTCTGTCGGGCTCTATCGGGCCCTGTCGGGCTCTGTCGGGCTCTGTCGGGCCCTGTCGGGCCCTGTCGGGCTCTGTCGGGCTCTACTGGGCCCTGTCGGGCTCTGTCGGGCTCTGTCGGGCTCTGTCGGGCTCTGTCGGGCTCTGTCGGGCTCTACTGGGCCCTGTCGGGCTCTGTCGGGCTCTGTCGGCCTCTGTCGGCCTCTGTCGGGCTCTGTCGGGCTCTGTCGGGCCCTGTCGGGCTCTGTCGGGCTCTGTCGGGCTCTGTCGGGCTCTACTGGGCCCTGTCGGGCCCTGTCGGGCTCTGTCGGGCTCTGTCGGGCCCTGTCGGGCCCTGTCGGGCTCTGTCGGGCTCTGTCGGGCCCTGTCGGGCTCTGTCGGGCTCTGTCGGGCCCTGTCGGGCCCTGTCGGGCTCTGTCGGGCTCTGTCGGGCTCTGTCAGGCTCTGTCGGGCTCTACTGGGCTCTGTTGGGCTCTGTCGGGCTCTGTCGGGCTCTACTGGGCCCTGTCGGGCTCTGTCGGGCTCTGTCGGGCTCTGTCGGGCTCTGTCGGGCCCTGTCGGGCTCTGTCGGGCTCTACTGGGCTCTGTCGGGCTCTGTCGGGCTCTGTCGGGCTCTACTGGGCCCTGTCGGGCCCTGTCGGGCCCTGTCGGGCTCTGTCGGGCTCTGTCGGGCTCTGTCGGGTTCTGTCGGGCTCTGTCAGGCTCTGTCGGGCTCTGTCGGGCTCTACTGGGCTCTACTGGGCTCTGTCGTGCTCTGTCAGGCTCTACTGGGCCCTGTCGGGCCCTGTCGGGCTCTGTCGGGCCCTGTCGGGCTCTGTCGGGCTCTGTCGGGCTCTACTGGGCCCTGTCGGGCTCTGTCAGGCTCTGTCGGGCCCTGTCGGGCTCTGTCGGGCCCTGTCGGACCCTGTCGGGCCCTGTCGGGCCCTGTCGGGCCCTGTCGGGCTCTGTCGGGCTCTGTCGGGCTCTACTGGGCTCTGTCGGGCTCTACTGGGCTCTACTGGGCTCTGTCGGGCTCTGTCGGGCTCTGTCGGGCTCTGTCGGGCTCTGTCGGGCTCTACTGGACTCTGTCGGGCCCTGTCGGGCTCTGTCGGGCTCTGTCGGGCCCTGTCGGGCTCTGTCGGGCTCTGTCGGGCTCTACTGGTCTCTGTCGGGCTCTGTCGGGCTCTGTCGGGCTCTGTCGGGCCCTGTCGGGCTCTGTCGGGCTCTGTCGGGCCCTGTCGGGCTCTGTCGGGCTCTGTCGGGCTCTGTCGGGCTCTACTGGGCCCTGTCGGGCCCTGTCGGGCTCTGTCGGGCTCTGTCGGGCTCTGTCGGGCTCTACTGGGCTCTGTCGGGTTCTGTAGGGCTCTACTGGGCCCTGTCGGGCCCTGTCGGGCTCTGTCGGGCTCTGCTGGGCTCTGTCAGGCTCTGTCGGGCTCTGTCGGGCCCTGTCGGGCTCTGTCGGGCTCTGTCGGGCTCTGTCGGGCTCTACTGGGCTCTGTCGGGCTCTGTCGGGCTCTGTCGGGCTCTGTCGGGCTCTGTCGGGCTCTGTCGGGCTCTACTGGGCTCTGTCAGGCTCTACTGGGCTCTACTGGGCCCTGTTGGGCTCTGTCGGGCTCTGTCGGGCTCTACTGGGCCCTGTCGGGCTCTGTCGGGCCCTGTCGGGCTCTGTCGGGCTCTGTCGGGCTCTACTGGGCTAAACTGGGCCCTGTCGGGCCCTGTCGGGCTCTGTCGGGCTCTGTCGGGCTCTGTCGGGCTCTGTCGGGCTCTGTCGGGCCCTGTCGGGCTCTGTCGGGATCTGTCGGGCCCTGTCGGGCCCTGTCGGGCTCTGTCGGGCCCTGTCGGGCTCTGTCGGGCTCTACTGGGCCCTGTCGGGCTCTGTCGGGCTCTGTCGGGCTCTGTCGGGCTCTGTCGGGCTCTACTGGCCCCTGTCGGGCTCTTTCGGGCTCTGTCGGGCCCTGTCGGGCTCTGTCAGGCTCTGTCGGGCTCTGTCGGGCTCTACTGGGCCCTGTCGGGCCCTGTCGGGCCCTGTCGGGCTCTACTGGGCTCTACTGGGCTCTGTCGGGCTCTGTCGGGCTCTACTGGGCCCTGTCGGGCTCTGTCGGGCCCTGTCGGGCTCTGTCGGGCTCTACTGGGCTCTGTCGGGCTCTGTCGGGCTCTGTCGGGCTCTACTGTGCCCTGTCGGGCTCTGTCGGGCTCTGTCGGGCTCTGTCGGGCCCTGTCGGGCCCTGTCGGGCCCTGTCTGGCTCTGTCGGGCTCTGTCGGGCTCTGTCGGGCTCTACTGGGCTCTGTCGGGCTCTGTCGGGCTCTACTGGGCCCTGTCGGGCCCTGTCGCGCTCTCTCGGGCCCTGTCGGGCCCTGTCGGGCTCTGTCGGGCCCTGTCGGGCCCTGTCGGGCCCTGTCGGGCCCTGTCGGGCTCTGTCGGGCTCTGTCGGGCTCTACTGGGCCCTGTCGCGCTCTGTCGGGCTCTGTCGGGCTCTGTCGGGCTCTATTGGGCCCTGTCGGGCCCTGTCGGGCCCTGTCGGGCTCTGTCGGGCCCTGTCGGGCTCTGTCGGGCTCTGTCGGGCTCCGTCGGGCTCTACTGGGCCCTGTCGGGCTCTGTCGGGCTCTGTCGGGCTCTGTCGGGCCCTGTCGGGCTCTGTCGGGCTCTGTCGGGCCCTGTCGGGCTCTGTCGGGCCCTGTCGGGCCCTGTCGGGCTCTGTCGGGCTCTGTCGGGCTCTGTCGGGCTCTACTGGGCCCTGTCGGGCTCTGTCGGGCTCTGTCGGGCTCTACTGGGCCCTGTCGGGCTCTGTCGGGCCCTGTCGGGCCCTGTCGGGCTCTGTCAGGCTCTGTCGGGCTCTGTCGGGCTCTACTGGGCCATGTCGGGCCCTGTCGGGCCCTGTCGGGCTCTACTGGGCTCTACTGGGCTCTGTCGGGCTCTGTCGGGCTCTGTCGGGCCCTGTCGGGCCCTGTCGGGCTCTGTCGGGCTCTGTCGGGCCCTGTCGGGCTCTGTGGGGCTCTGTCGGGCCCTGTCGGGCTCTGTCGGGCTCTGTCGGGCTCTGTCGGGCTCTACTGGGCCCTGTCGGGCTCTGTCGGGCTCTGTCGGGCTCTACTGGGCCCTGTCGGTCCCTGTCAGGCCCTGTCGGGCTCTGTCGGGATCTGTCGGGCCCTGTCGGGCTCTGTCGGGCTCTGTCGGGCTCTGTCGGGCTCTACTGGGCCCTGTCGGGCCCTGTCGGGCTCTGTCGGGCTCTGTCGGGCCCTGTCGGGCTCTGTCGGGCTCTACTGGGCCCTGTCGGGCTCTGTCGGGCCCTGTCGGGCTCTGTCGGGCTCTGTCGGGCTCTGCCGGGCTCTACTGGGCCCTGTCGGGCTCTGTCGGGCTCTACTGGGCCCTGTCGGGCTCTGTCGGGCTCTGTCGGGCTCTGTCGGGCCCTGTCGGGCTCTGTCGGGCTCTGTCGGGCCCTGTCGGGCTCTGTCGGGCTCTGTCGGGCTCTGTCGGGCTGTGTCGGGCTCTACTGGGCTCTGTCGGGCTCTATCGGGCTTTGTCGGGCTCTGTCGGGCTCTGTCGGGCTCTACTGGGCCCTGTCGGGCTCTGTCGGGCTCTGTCGGGCCCTGTCGGGCTCTGTCGGGCTCTGTCGGGCTCTGTCGGGCTCTACTGGGCTCTGTCGGGCTCTGTCGGGCTCTGTCGGGCTCTACTGGGCCCTGTCGGGCCCTGTCGGGGTCTGTCGGGCTCTGTCGGGCTCTACTGGGCCCTGTCGGGCCCTGTCGGGCCCTGTCGGGCTCTGTCGCGCTCTGTCGGGCTCTGTCGGGCTCTACTGGGCTCTGTCGGACTCTGTCGGGCTCTGTCGGGCTCTGTCGGGCCCTGTCGGGCTCTACTGGGCCCTGTCGGGCCCTGTCGGGCTCTGTCGGGCTCTGTCGGGCTCTGTCGGGCTCTACTGGGCCCTGTCGGGCTCTGTCGGGCTCTGTCGGGCTCTGTCGGGCTCTGTCGGCCTCTGTCGGGCTCTACTGGGCTCTGTCGGGTTCTGTCGGGCTCTGTCGGGCTCTGTCGGGCTCTACTGGGCCCTGTCGGGCTCTGTCGGGCCCTGTCGGGCCCTGTCGGGCTCTGTCGGGCTCTGTCGGGCTCTGTCGGGCTCTACTGGGCCCTGTCGGGCTCTGTCGGGCCCTGTCGGGCCCTGTCGGGCTCTGTCGGGCTCTGTCGGCCTCTGTCGGGCTCTACTGGGCTCTGTCGGGCTCTGTCGGGCTCTGTCGGGTTCTGTCGGGCTCTACTGGGCTCTGTCGGGCCCTGTCGGGCTCTGTCGGGCTCTGTCGGGCCCTGTCGGGCTCTGTCGGGCTCTGTCGCGCTCTGTCGGGCTCTACTGGGCCCTGTCGGGCTCTGTCGGGCTCTGTCGGGCTCTGTCGGGCCCTGTCGGGCTCTGTCGGGATCTGTCGGGCTCTGTCGGGCACTACTGGGCTCTGTCGGGCTCTGTCGGGCTCTGTCGGGCTCTACTGGGCCCTGTCGGGCCCTGTCGGGCTCTGTCGGGCTCTGTCGGGCTCTACTGGGCTCTGTCGGGCTCTACTGGGCTCTACTGGGCCCTGTCGGGCTCTGTCGGGCTCTGTCGGGCTCTGTCGGGCTCTGTCGGGCTCTACTGGGCTCTGTCGGGCTCTGTCGGGCTCTGTCGGGCTCTACTGGGCCCTGTCGGGCTCTGTCGGGCTCTGTCGGGCCCTGTCGGGCTCTGTCGGGCCCTGTCGGGCTCTGTCGGGCTCTGTCGGGCCCTGTCGGGCTCTGTCGGGCTCTGTCGGGCCCTGTCGGGCTCTGTGGGGCCCTGTCGGGCTCTGTCGGGCTCGGTCGGGCTCTACTGGGCTAAACTGGGCTCTGTCGGGCCCTGTCGGGCCCTGTCGGGCTCTGTCGGGCTCTGTCGGGCTCTGTCGGGCCCTGTCGGGCTCTGTCGGGCTCTGTCGGGCCCTGTCGGGCCCTGTCGGGCTCTGTCGGGCTCTACTGGGCCCTGTCGGGCCCTGTCAGGCTCTGTCGGGCTCTGTCGGGCTCTGTCGGGCCCTCTCGGGCTCTGTCGGGCTCTGTCGGGCTCTGTCGGGCTCTACTGGGCCCTGTCGGGCTCTGTCTGGCTCTGTCGGGCTCTGTCGGGCCCTGTCGGGCTCTGTCGGGCTCTACTGGGCCCTGTCGGGCCCTGTCGGGCTCTGTCGGGCTCTGTCGGGCCCTGTCGGGCTCTGTCGGGCTCTGTCGGGCTCTGTCGGGCTCTGTCGGGCTCTACTGGGCTCTGTCGGGCTCTGTCGGGCCCTGTCGGGCTCTGTCGGGCTCTGTCGGGCTCTGTCGGGCTCTACTGGGCCCTGTCGGGTTCTGTCGGGCTCTGTCGGGCTCTGTCGGGCTCTACTGGGCCCTGTCGGTCCCTGTCGGTCCCTGTCGGGCCCTGTCGGGCTCTGTCGGGCTCTGTCGGGCTCTGTCGGGCTCTGTCGGGCCCTGTCGGGCTCTGTCGGGCTCTACTGGGCCCTGTCGGGCCCTGTCGGGCTCTGTTGGGCCCTGTCGGGCCCTGTCGGGCTCTGTCGGGCTCTGTCGGGCTCTGTCGGGCTCTGTCGGGCTCTACTGGGCTCTGTCGGGCTCTGTCAGGCTCTGTCGGGCTCTGTCGGGCTCTGTCGGGCCCTGTCGGGCCCTGTCGGGCTCTGTCGGGCTCTGTCGGGCTCTGTCGGGCTCTACTGGACTCTGTCGGGCTCTGTCGGGCTCTGTCGGGCTCTACTGCGCCCTGTCGGGCTCTGTCGGGCCCTGTCGGGCTCTGTCGGGCTCTGTTGGGCTCTGTCGGGCCCTGTCGGGCCCTGTCGGGCTCTGTCGGGCCCTGTCGGGCTCTGTCGGGCTCTACTGGGCTCTGTCGGGCTCTACTGGGCTCTACTGGGCCCTGTCGGGCTCTGTCGGGCTCTGTCGGGCTCTGTCGGGCTCTACTGGGCTCTGTCGGGCTCTGTCGGGCCCTGTCGGGCTCTGTCGGGCTCTGTCGGGCCCTGTCGGGCTCTGTCGGGCTCTGTCGGGCTCTACTGGGCCCTGTCGGGCTCTGTCGGGCCCTGTCGGGCTCTGTCGGGCTCTGTCGGGCCCTGTCGGGCTCTGTCGGGCTCTAATGGGCCCTGTCGGGCCCTGTCGGGCTCTGTCGGGCCCTGTCGGGCTCTGTCGGGCTCTGTCGGGCTCTACTGGGCTAAACTGGGCTCTGTCGGGCCCTGACGAGCCCTGTTGGGCTCTGTCGGGCTCTATCGGGCCCTGTCGGGCTCTGTCGGGCTCTGTCGGGCCCTGTCGGGCCCTGTCGGGCTCTGTCGGGCTCTACTGGGCCCTGTCGGGCTCTGTCGGGCTCTGTCGGGCTCTGTCGGGCTCTGTCGGGCTCTACTGGGCCCTGTCGGGCTCTGTCGGGCTCTGTCGGCCTCTGTCGGCCTCTGTCGGTCTCTGTCGGGCCCTGTCGGGCCCTGTCGGGCTCTACTGGGCTCTACTGGGCTCTGTCGGGCTCTGTCGGGCTCTACTGGGCCCTGTCGGGCCCTGTCGGGCTCTGTCGGGCCCTGTCGGGCCCTGTCGGGCTCTGTCGGGCTCTGTCGGGCTCTGTCGGGCTCTACTGGGCTCTACTGAGCTCTGTCGGGCTCTGTCGGGCTCTACTGTGCCCTGTCGGGCCCTGTCGGGCCCTGTCGGGCTCTGTCGGGCTCTACTGGGCTCTGTCGGGCTCTGTCGGGCTCTGTCGGGCTCTACTGGGCCCTGTCGGGCTCTGTCGGGCCCTGTCGGGCTCTGTCGGGCTCTGTCGGGCCCTGTCGGGCCCTGTCGGGCTCTGTCGGGCCCTGTCGGGCTCTGTCGGGCTCTGTCGGGCTCTACTGGGCTCTGTCGGGCTCTGTCGGGCCCTGTCGGGCTCTGTCGGGCCCTGTCGGGCCCTGTCGGGCTCTGTCGGGCCCTGTCGGGCCCTGTCGGGCCCTGTCGGGCTCTGTCGGGCTCTGTCGGGCTCTGTCGGGCTCTACTGGGCTCTGTCGGGCCCTGTCGGGCCCTGTCGGGCTCTGTCGGGCTCTGTCGGGCTCTGTCGGGCCCTGTCGGCCTCTGTCGGGCTCTGTCGGGCTCTGTCGGGCTCTACTGGGCTCTGTCGGGCCCTGTCGGGCCCTGTCGGGCTCTGTCGGGCTCTGTCGGGCTCTGTCGGGCCCTGTCGGGCCCTGTCGGGCTCTGTCGGGCTCTGTCGGGCTCTGTCGGGCTCTGTCGGGCCCTGTCGGGCTCTGTCGGGCTCTACTGGGCCCTGTCGGGCCCTGTCGGGCTCTGTCGGGCCCTGTCGGGCTCTGTCGGGCTCTGTCGGGCTCTACTGGGCTCTGTCGGGCTCTGTCGGGCTCTGTCGGGCTCTGTCGGGCTCTACTGGGCTCTGTCGGGCTCTGTCGGGCCCTGTCGGGCTCTGTCAAGCTCTGTCGGGCCCTGTCGGGCTCTGTCGGGCTCTGTCGGGCTCTACTGGGCCCTGTCGGACTCTGTCGGGCTCTGTCGGGCTCTGTCGGGCCCTGTCGGGCTCTGTCGGGCTCTGTCGGGCCCTGTCGGGCTCTGTCGGGCTCTAATGGGCCCTGTCGGGCCCTGTCGGGCTCTGTCGGGCTCTGTCGGGCCCTGTCGGGCCCTGTCGAGCCCTGTCGGGCTCTGTCGGGCTCTGTCGGGCTCTACTGGGCTAAACTGGGCTCTGTCGGGCCCTGACGAGCCCTGTCGGGCTCTGTCGGGCCCTGTCGGGCCCTGTCGGGCTCTGTCGGGCTCTACTGGGCCCTGTCGGGCTCTGTCGGGCTCTGTCGGGTTCTGTCGGGCTCTGTCGGGCTCTACTGGGCCCTGTCGGGCTCTGTCGGGCTCTGTCGGGCTCTGTCGGGCCCTGTCGGGCCCTGTCGGGCTCTGTAAGGCTCTGTCGGGCTCTGTCGGGCTCTACTGGGCCCTGTCGGGCCCTGTCGGGCTCTACTGGGCTCTACTGGGCTCTGTCGGGCTCTGTCGGGCTCTACTGGGCCCTGTCGGGCCCTGTCGGGCTCTACTGGGCTCTACTGGGCTCTGTCGGGTTCTGTCGGGCTCTACTGGGCCCTGTCGGGCCCTGTCGGGCCCTGTCGGGCTCTGTCGGGCTCTGTCGGGCCCTGTCGGGCTCTGTCGGGCTCTGTCGGGCTCTGTCGGGCTCTACTGGGCTCTACTGACATCTGTCGGGCTCTGTCGGGCTCTACTGTGCCCTGTCGGGCCCTGTCGGGCCCTGTCGGGCTCTGTCGGGCTCTACTGGGCTCTGTCGGGCTCTGTCGGGCCCTGTCGGGCTCTACTGGGCCCTGTCGGGCTCTGTCGGGCCCTGTCGGGCTCTGTCGGGCTCTGTCGGGCCCTGTCGGGCCCTGTCGGGCTCTGTCGGGCTCTGTCGGGCTCTGTCGGGCCCTGTCGGGCTCTGTCGGGCTCTGTCGGGCCCTGTCGGGCTCTGTCGGGCCCTGTCGGGCCCTGTCGGGCTCTGTCGGGCCCTGTCGGGCCCTGTCGGGCTCTGTCGGGCCCTGTCGGGCCCTGTCGGGCTCTGTCGGGCTCTGTCGGGCCCTGTCGGGCCCTGTCGGGCTCTGTCGGGCCCTGTCGGGCTCTGTCGGGCTCTACTGGGCCCTGTCGGGCCCTGTCGGACTCTGTCGGGCCCTGTCGGGCTCTGTCGGGCCCTGTCGGGCTCTGTCGGGCTCTGTCGGGCTCTGTCGGGCTCTACTGGGCCCTGTCGGGCTCTGTCGGGCTCTGTCGGGCTCTGTCGGGCTCTGTCGGGCTCTACTGGGCTCTGTCGGGCTCTGTCGGGCTCTGTCGGGCTCTACTGGGCCCTGTCGGGCTCTGTCGGGCTCTGTCGGGCTCTGTCGGGCTCTGTCGGGCCCTGTCGGGCCCTGTCGGGCTCTGTCGGGCTCTCTCGGTCTCTGTCGGGCTCTACTGGGCTCTGTCGGGCTCTACTGGGCTCTACTGGGCCCTGTCGGGCTCTGTCGGGCTCTGTCGGGCTCTGTCGGGCTCTACTGGGCTCTGTCGGGCCCTGTCGGGCCCTGTCGGGCTCTGTCGGGCTCTGTCGGGCCCTGTCGGGCTCTGTCGGGCCCTGTCGGGCTCTGTCGGGCTCTGTCGGGCTCTACTGGGCCCTGTCGGGCTCTGTCGGGCTCTGTCGGGCTCTGTCGGGCCCTGTCGGGCTCTGTCGGGCTCTGTCGGGCTCTGTCGGGCTCTACTGGGCCCTGTCGGGCTCTACTGGGCCCTGTCGGGCTCTGTCGGGCTCTGTCGGGCTCTGTCGGGCTCTGTCGGGCTCTACTGGGCCCTGTCGGGCTCTGTCGGGCTCTGTCGGGCTCTGTCGGGCTCTGTCGGGCTCTACTGGGCCCTGTCGGGCCCTGTCGGGCTCTGTCGGGCTCTGTCGGGCTCTGTCGGGCTCTGTCGGGCTCTACTGGGCTCTGTCGGGCTCTGTCGGGCCCTGTCGGGCTCTGTCGGGCTCTGTCGGGCCCTGTCGGGCTCTGTCGGGCTCTGTCGGGCTCTACTGGGCCCTGTCGGGCTCTGTCGGGCCCTGTCGGGCTCTGTCGGGCTCTGTCGGGCCCTGTCGGGCTCTGTCGGGCTCTAATGGGCCCTGTCGGGCCCTGTCGGGCTCTGTCGGGCCCTGTCGGGCTCTGTCGGGCTCTGTCGGGCTCTACTGGGCTAAACTGGGCTCTGTCGGGCCCTGACGAGCCCTGTCGGGCTCTGTCGGGCTCTATCGGGCCCTGTCGGGCTCTGTCGGGCTCTGTCGGGCCCTGTCGGGCCCTGTCGGGCTCTGTCGGGCTCTACTGGGCCCTGTCGGGCTCTGTCGGGCTCTGTCGGGCTCTGTCGGGCTCTGTCGGGCTCTACTGGGCCCTGTCGGGCTCTGTCGGGCTCTGTCGGCCTCTGTCGGCCTCTGTCGGGCTCTGTCGGGCCCTGTCGGGCCCTGTCGGGCTCTACTGGGCTCTACTGGGCTCTGTCGGGCTCTGTCGGGCTCTACTGGGCCCTGTCGGGCCCTGTCGGGCTCTGTCGGGCCCTGTCGGGCCCTGTCGGGCTCTGTCGGGCTCTGTCGGGCTCTGTCGGGCTCTACTGGGCTCTACTGAGCTCTGTCGGGCTCTGTCGGGCTCTACTGTGCCCTGTCGGGCCCTGTCGGGCCCTGTCGGGCTCTGTCGGGCTCTACTGGGCTCTGTCGGGCTCTGTCGGGCTCTGTCGGGCTCTACTGGGCTCTGTCGGGCCCTGTCGGGCCCTGTCGGGCTCTGTCGGGCTCTGTCGGGCCCTGTCGGGCCCTGTCGGGCTCTGTCGGGCCCTGTCGGGCTCTGTCGGGCTCTGTCGGGCTCTACTGGGCTCTGTCGGGCTCTGTCGGGCCCTGTCGGGCTCTGTCGGGCCCTGTCGGGCCCTGTCGGGCTCTGTCGGGCCCTGTCGGGCCCTGTCGGGCCCTGTCGGGCTCTGTCGGGCTCTGTCGGGCTCTGTCGGGCTCTACTGGGCTCTGTCGGGCCCTGTCGGGCCCTGTCGGGCTCTGTCGGGCTCTGTCGGGCTCTGTCGGGCCCTGTCGGCCTCTGTCGGGCTCTGTCGGGCTCTGTCGGGCTCTACTGGGCTCTGTCGGGCCCTGTCGGGCCCTGTCGGGCTCTGTCGGGCTCTGTCGGGCTCTGTCGGGCCCTGTCGGGCCCTGTCGGGCTCTGTCGGGCTCTGTCGGGCTCTGTCGGGCTCTGTCGGGCCCTGTCGGGCTCTGTCGGGCTCTACTGGGCCCTGTCGGGCCCTGTCGGGCTCTGTCGGGCCCTGTCGGGCTCTGTCGGGCTCTGTCGGGCTCTACTGGGCTCTGTCGGGCTCTGTCGGGCTCTGTCGGGCTCTGTCGGGCTCTACTGGGCTCTGTCGGGCTCTGTCGGGCCCTGTCGGGCTCTGTCAAGCTCTGTCGGGCCCTGTCGGGCTCTGTCGGGCTCTGTCGGGCTCTACTGGGCCCTGTCGGACTCTGTCGGGCTCTGTCGGGCTCTGTCGGGCCCTGTCGGGCTCTGTCGGGCTCTGTCGGGCCCTGTCGGGCTCTGTCGGGCTCTAATGGGCCCTGTCGGGCCCTGTCGGGCTCTGTCGGGCTCTGTCGGGCCCTGTCGGGCCCTGTCGGGCCCTGTCGGGCTCTGTCGGGCTCTGTCGGGCTCTACTGGGCTAAACTGGGCTCTGTCGGGCCCTGACGAGCCCTGTCGGGCTCTGTCGGGCCCTGTCGGGCCCTGTCGGGCTCTGTCGGGCTCTACTGGGCCCTGTCGGGCTCTGTCGGGCTCTGTCGGGTTCTGTCGGGCTCTGTCGGGCTCTACTGGGCCCTGTCGGGCTCTGTCGGGCTCTGTCGGGCTCTGTCGGGCCCTGTCGGGCCCTGTCGGGCTCTGTAAGGCTCTGTCGGGCTCTGTCGGGCTCTACTGGGCCCTGTCGGGCCCTGTCGGGCTCTACTGGGCTCTACTGGGCTCTGTCGGGCTCTGTCGGGCTCTACTGGGCTCTGTCGGGCCCTGTCGGGCTCTGTGGGGCCCTGTCGGGCCCTGTCGGGCTCTGTCGGGCTCTGTCGGGCTCTGTCGGGCCCTGTCGGGCTCTGTCGGGCTCTGTCGGGCCCTGTCGGGCCCTGTCGGGCTCTGTCGGGCTCTACTGGGCCCTGTCGGGCCCTGTCAGGCTCTGTCGGGCTCTGTCGGGCTCTGTCGGGCCCTCTCGGGCTCTGTCGGGCTCTGTCGGGCTCTGTCGGGCTCTACTGGGCCCTGTCGGGCTCTGTCTGGCTCTGTCGGGCTCTGTCGGGCCCTGTCGGGCTCTGTCGGGCTCTACTGGGCCCTGTCGGGCCCTGTCGGGCTCTGTCGGGCTCTGTCGGGCCCTGTCGGGCTCTGTCGGGCTCTGTCGGGCTCTGTCGGGCTCTGTCGGGCTCTACTGGGCTCTGTCGGGCTCTGTCGGGCCCTGTCGGGCTCTGTCGGGCTCTGTCGGGCTCTGTCGGGCTCTACTGGGCCCTGTCGGGTTCTGTCGGGCTCTGTCGGGCTCTGTCGGGCTCTACTGGGCCCTGTCGGTCCCTGTCGGTCCCTGTCGGGCCCTGTCGGGCTCTGTCGGGCTCTGTCGGGCTCTGTCGGGCTCTGTCGGGCCCTGTCGGGCTCTGTCGGGCTCTACTGGGCCCTGTCGGGCCCTGTCGGGCTCTGTTGGGCCCTGTCGGGCCCTGTCGGGCTCTGTCGGGCTCTGTCGGGCTCTGTCGGGCTCTGTCGGGCTCTACTGGGCTCTGTCGGGCTCTGTCAGGCTCTGTCGGGCTCTGTCGGGCTCTGTCGGGCCCTGTCGGGCCCTGTCGGGCTCTGTCGGGCTCTGTCGGGCTCTGTCGGGCTCTACTGGACTCTGTCGGGCTCTGTCGGGCTCTGTCGGGCTCTACTGCGCCCTGTCGGGCTCTGTCGGGCCCTGTCGGGCTCTGTCGGGCTCTGTTGGGCTCTGTCGGGCCCTGTCGGGCCCTGTCGGGCTCTGTCGGGCCCTGTCGGGCTCTGTCGGGCTCTACTGGGCTCTGTCGGGCTCTACTGGGCTCTACTGGGCCCTGTCGGGCTCTGTCGGGCTCTGTCGGGCTCTGTCGGGCTCTACTGGGCTCTGTCGGGCTCTGTCGGGCCCTGTCGGGCTCTGTCGGGCTCTGTCGGGCCCTGTCGGGCTCTGTCGGGCTCTGTCGGGCTCTACTGGGCCCTGTCGGGCTCTGTCGGGCCCTGTCGGGCTCTGTCGGGCTCTGTCGGGCCCTGTCGGGCTCTGTCGGGCTCTAATGGGCCCTGTCGGGCCCTGTCGGGCTCTGTCGGGCCCTGTCGGGCTCTGTCGGGCTCTGTCGGGCTCTACTGGGCTAAACTGGGCTCTGTCGGGCCCTGACGAGCCCTGTTGGGCTCTGTCGGGCTCTATCGGGCCCTGTCGGGCTCTGTCGGGCTCTGTCGGGCCCTGTCGGGCCCTGTCGGGCTCTGTCGGGCTCTACTGGGCCCTGTCGGGCTCTGTCGGGCTCTGTCGGGCTCTGTCGGGCTCTGTCGGGCTCTACTGGGCCCTGTCGGGCTCTGTCGGGCTCTGTCGGCCTCTGTCGGCCTCTGTCGGGCTCTGTCGGGCCCTGTCGGGCCCTGTCGGGCTCTACTGGGCTCTACTGGGCTCTGTCGGGCTCTGTCGGGCTCTACTGGGCCCTGTCGGGCCCTGTCGGGCTCTGTCGGGCCCTGTCGGGCCCTGTCGGGCTCTGTCGGGCTCTGTCGGGCTCTGTCGGGCTCTACTGGGCTCTACTGAGCTCTGTCGGGCTCTGTCGGGCTCTACTGTGCCCTGTCGGGCCCTGTCGGGCCCTGTCGGGCTCTGTCGGGCTCTACTGGGCTCTGTCGGGCTCTGTCGGGCTCTGTCGGGCTCTACTGGGCCCTGTCGGGCTCTGTCGGGCCCTGTCGGGCTCTGTCGGGCTCTGTCGGGCCCTGTCGGGCCCTGTCGGGCTCTGTCGGGCCCTGTCGGGCTCTGTCGGGCTCTGTCGGGCTCTACTGGGCTCTGTCGGGCTCTGTCGGGCCCTGTCGGGCTCTGTCGGGCCCTGTCGGGCCCTGTCGGGCTCTGTCGGGCCCTGTCGGGCCCTGTCGGGCCCTGTCGGGCTCTGTCGGGCTCTGTCGGGCTCTGTCGGGCTCTACTGGGCTCTGTCGGGCCCTGTCGGGCCCTGTCGGGCTCTGTCGGGCTCTGTCGGGCTCTGTCGGGCCCTGTCGGCCTCTGTCGGGCTCTGTCGGGCTCTGTCGGGCTCTACTGGGCTCTGTCGGGCCCTGTCGGGCCCTGTCGGGCTCTGTCGGGCTCTGTCGGGCTCTGTCGGGCCCTGTCGGGCCCTGTCGGGCTCTGTCGGGCTCTGTCGGGCTCTGTCGGGCTCTGTCGGGCCCTGTCGGGCTCTGTCGGGCTCTACTGGGCCCTGTCGGGCCCTGTCGGGCTCTGTCGGGCCCTGTCGGGCTCTGTCGGGCTCTGTCGGGCTCTACTGGGCTCTGTCGGGCTCTGTCGGGCTCTGTCGGGCTCTGTCGGGCTCTACTGGGCTCTGTCGGGCTCTGTCGGGCCCTGTCGGGCTCTGTCAAGCTCTGTCGGGCCCTGTCGGGCTCTGTCGGGCTCTGTCGGGCTCTACTGGGCCCTGTCGGACTCTGTCGGGCTCTGTCGGGCTCTGTCGGGCCCTGTCGGGCTCTGTCGGGCTCTGTCGGGCCCTGTCGGGCTCTGTCGGGCTCTAATGGGCCCTGTCGGGCCCTGTCGGGCTCTGTCGGGCTCTGTCGGGCCCTGTCGGGCCCTGTCGAGCCCTGTCGGGCTCTGTCGGGCTCTGTCGGGCTCTACTGGGCTAAACTGGGCTCTGTCGGGCCCTGACGAGCCCTGTCGGGCTCTGTCGGGCCCTGTCGGGCCCTGTCGGGCTCTGTCGGGCTCTACTGGGCCCTGTCGGGCTCTGTCGGGCTCTGTCGGGTTCTGTCGGGCTCTGTCGGGCTCTACTGGGCCCTGTCGGGCTCTGTCGGGCTCTGTCGGGCTCTGTCGGGCCCTGTCGGGCCCTGTCGGGCTCTGTAAGGCTCTGTCGGGCTCTGTCGGGCTCTACTGGGCCCTGTCGGGCCCTGTCGGGCTCTACTGGGCTCTACTGGGCTCTGTCGGGCTCTGTCGGGCTCTACTGGGCCCTGTCGGGCCCTGTCGGGCTCTACTGGGCTCTACTGGGCTCTGTCGGGTTCTGTCGGGCTCTACTGGGCCCTGTCGGGCCCTGTCGGGCCCTGTCGGGCTCTGTCGGGCTCTGTCGGGCCCTGTCGGGCTCTGTCGGGCTCTGTCGGGCTCTGTCGGGCTCTACTGGGCTCTACTGACATCTGTCGGGCTCTGTCGGGCTCTACTGTGCCCTGTCGGGCCCTGTCGGGCCCTGTCGGGCTCTGTCGGGCTCTACTGGGCTCTGTCGGGCTCTGTCGGGCCCTGTCGGGCTCTACTGGGCCCTGTCGGGCTCTGTCGGGCCCTGTCGGGCTCTGTCGGGCTCTGTCGGGCCCTGTCGGGCCCTGTCGGGCTCTGTCGGGCTCTGTCGGGCTCTGTCGGGCTCTGTCGGGCCCTGTCGGGCTCTGTCGGGCTCTGTCGGGCCCTGTCGGGCTCTGTCGGGCCCTGTCGGGCCCTGTCGGGCTCTGTCGGGCCCTGTCGGGCCCTGTCGGGCTCTGTCGGGCCCTGTCGGGCCCTGTCGGGCTCTGTCGGGCTCTGTCGGGCCCTGTCGGGCCCTGTCGGGCTCTGTCGGGCCCTGTCGGGCTCTGTCGGGCTCTACTGGGCCCTGTCGGGCCCTGTCGGACTCTGTCGGGCCCTGTCGGGCTCTGTCGGGCCCTGTCGGGCTCTGTCGGGCTCTGTCGGGCTCTGTCGGGCTCTACTGGGCCCTGTCGGGCTCTGTCGGGCTCTGTCGGGCTCTGTCGGGCTCTGTCGGGCTCTACTGGGCTCTGTCGGGCTCTGTCGGGCTCTGTCGGGCTCTACTGGGCCCTGTCGGGCTCTGTCGGGCTCTGTCGGGCTCTGTCGGGCTCTGTCGGGCCCTGTCGGGCCCTGTCGGGCTCTGTCGGGCTCTCTCGGTCTCTGTCGGGCTCTACTGGGCTCTGTCGGGCTCTACTGGGCTCTACTGGGCCCTGTCGGGCTCTGTCGGGCTCTGTCGGGCTCTGTCGGGCTCTACTGGGCTCTGTCGGGCCCTGTCGGGCCCTGTCGGGCTCTGTCGGGCTCTGTCGGGCCCTGTCGGGCTCTGTCGGGCCCTGTCGGGCTCTGTCGGGCTCTGTCGGGCTCTACTGGGCCCTGTCGGGCTCTGTCGGGCTCTGTCGGGCTCTGTCGGGCCCTGTCGGGCTCTGTCGGGCTCTGTCGGGCTCTGTCGGGCTCTACTGGGCCCTGTCGGGCTCTACTGGGCCCTGTCGGGCTCTGTCGGGCTCTGTCGGGCTCTGTCGGGCTCTGTCGGGCTCTACTGGGCCCTGTCGGGCTCTGTCGGGCTCTGTCGGGCTCTGTCGGGCTCTGTCGGGCTCTACTGGGCCCTGTCGGGCCCTGTCGGGCTCTGTCGGGCTCTGTCGGGCTCTGTCGGGCTCTGTCGGGCTCTACTGGGCTCTGTCGGGCTCTGTCGGGCCCTGTCGGGCTCTGTCGGGCTCTGTCGGGCCCTGTCGGGCTCTGTCGGGCTCTGTCGGGCTCTACTGGGCCCTGTCGGGCTCTGTCGGGCCCTGTCGGGCTCTGTCGGGCTCTGTCGGGCCCTGTCGGGCTCTGTCGGGCTCTAATGGGCCCTGTCGGGCCCTGTCGGGCTCTGTCGGGCCCTGTCGGGCTCTGTCGGGCTCTGTCGGGCTCTACTGGGCTAAACTGGGCTCTGTCGGGCCCTGACGAGCCCTGTCGGGCTCTGTCGGGCTCTATCGGGCCCTGTCGGGCTCTGTCGGGCTCTGTCGGGCCCTGTCGGGCCCTGTCGGGCTCTGTCGGGCTCTACTGGGCCCTGTCGGGCTCTGTCGGGCTCTGTCGGGCTCTGTCGGGCTCTGTCGGGCTCTACTGGGCCCTGTCGGGCTCTGTCGGGCTCTGTCGGCCTCTGTCGGCCTCTGTCGGGCTCTGTCGGGCCCTGTCGGGCCCTGTCGGGCTCTACTGGGCTCTACTGGGCTCTGTCGGGCTCTGTCGGGCTCTACTGGGCCCTGTCGGGCCCTGTCGGGCTCTGTCGGGCCCTGTCGGGCCCTGTCGGGCTCTGTCGGGCTCTGTCGGGCTCTGTCGGGCTCTACTGGGCTCTACTGAGCTCTGTCGGGCTCTGTCGGGCTCTACTGTGCCCTGTCGGGCCCTGTCGGGCCCTGTCGGGCTCTGTCGGGCTCTACTGGGCTCTGTCGGGCTCTGTCGGGCTCTGTCGGGCTCTACTGGGCTCTGTCGGGCCCTGTCGGGCCCTGTCGGGCTCTGTCGGGCTCTGTCGGGCCCTGTCGGGCCCTGTCGGGCTCTGTCGGGCCCTGTCGGGCTCTGTCGGGCTCTGTCGGGCTCTACTGGGCTCTGTCGGGCTCTGTCGGGCCCTGTCGGGCTCTGTCGGGCCCTGTCGGGCCCTGTCGGGCTCTGTCGGGCCCTGTCGGGCCCTGTCGGGCCCTGTCGGGCTCTGTCGGGCTCTGTCGGGCTCTGTCGGGCTCTACTGGGCTCTGTCGGGCCCTGTCGGGCCCTGTCGGGCTCTGTCGGGCTCTGTCGGGCTCTGTCGGGCCCTGTCGGCCTCTGTCGGGCTCTGTCGGGCTCTGTCGGGCTCTACTGGGCTCTGTCGGGCCCTGTCGGGCCCTGTCGGGCTCTGTCGGGCTCTGTCGGGCTCTGTCGGGCCCTGTCGGGCCCTGTCGGGCTCTGTCGGGCTCTGTCGGGCTCTGTCGGGCTCTGTCGGGCCCTGTCGGGCTCTGTCGGGCTCTACTGGGCCCTGTCGGGCCCTGTCGGGCTCTGTCGGGCCCTGTCGGGCTCTGTCGGGCTCTGTCGGGCTCTACTGGGCTCTGTCGGGCTCTGTCGGGCTCTGTCGGGCTCTGTCGGGCTCTACTGGGCTCTGTCGGGCTCTGTCGGGCCCTGTCGGGCTCTGTCAAGCTCTGTCGGGCCCTGTCGGGCTCTGTCGGGCTCTGTCGGGCTCTACTGGGCCCTGTCGGACTCTGTCGGGCTCTGTCGGGCTCTGTCGGGCCCTGTCGGGCTCTGTCGGGCTCTGTCGGGCCCTGTCGGGCTCTGTCGGGCTCTAATGGGCCCTGTCGGGCCCTGTCGGGCTCTGTCGGGCTCTGTCGGGCCCTGTCGGGCCCTGTCGGGCCCTGTCGGGCTCTGTCGGGCTCTGTCGGGCTCTACTGGGCTAAACTGGGCTCTGTCGGGCCCTGACGAGCCCTGTCGGGCTCTGTCGGGCCCTGTCGGGCCCTGTCGGGCTCTGTCGGGCTCTACTGGGCCCTGTCGGGCTCTGTCGGGCTCTGTCGGGTTCTGTCGGGCTCTGTCGGGCTCTACTGGGCCCTGTCGGGCTCTGTCGGGCTCTGTCGGGCTCTGTCGGGCCCTGTCGGGCCCTGTCGGGCTCTGTAAGGCTCTGTCGGGCTCTGTCGGGCTCTACTGGGCCCTGTCGGGCCCTGTCGGGCTCTACTGGGCTCTACTGGGCTCTGTCGGGCTCTGTCGGGCTCTACTGGGCCCTGTCGGGCCCTGTCGGGCTCTACTGGGCTCTACTGGGCTCTGTCGGGTTCTGTCGGGCTCTACTGGGCCCTGTCGGGCCCTGTCGGGCCCTGTCGGGCTCTGTCGGGCTCTGTCGGGCCCTGTCGGGCTCTGTCGGGCTCTGTCGGGCTCTGTCGGGCTCTACTGGGCTCTACTGACATCTGTCGGGCTCTGTCGGGCTCTACTGTGCCCTGTCGGGCCCTGTCGGGCCCTGTCGGGCTCTGTCGGGCTCTACTGGGCTCTGTCGGGCTCTGTCGGGCCCTGTCGGGCTCTACTGGGCCCTGTCGGGCTCTGTCGGGCCCTGTCGGGCTCTGTCGGGCTCTGTCGGGCCCTGTCGGGCCCTGTCGGGCTCTGTCGGGCTCTGTCGGGCCCTGTCGGGCTCTGTCGGGCTCTGTCGGGCCCTGTCGGGCTCTGTCGGGCTCTGTCGGGCCCTGTCGGGCTCTGTCGGGCTCTGTCGGGCCCTGTCGGGCTCTGTCGGGCCCTGTCGGGCCCTGTCGGGCTCTGTCGGGCCCTGTCGGGCCCTGTCGGGCTCTGTCGGGCTCTGTCGGGCCCTGTCGGGCCCTGTCGGGCTCTGTCGGGCCCTGTCGGGCTCTGTCGGGCTCTACTGGGCCCTGTCGGGCCCTGTCGGACTCTGTCGGGCCCTGTCGGGCTCTGTCGGGCCCTGTCGGGCTCTGTCGGGCTCTGTCGGGCTCTGTCGGGCTCTACTGGGCCCTGTCGGGCTCTGTCGGGCTCTGTCGGGCTCTGTCGGGCTCTGTCGGGCTCTACTGGGCTCTGTCGGGCTCTGTCGGGCTCTGTCGGGCTCTACTGGGCCCTGTCGGGCTCTGTCGGGCTCTGTCGGGCTCTGTCGGGCCCTGTCGGGCCCTGTCGGGCTCTGTCGGGCTCTCTCGGTCTCTGTCGGGCTCTACTGGGCTCTGTCGGGCTCTACTGGGCTCTACTGGGCCCTGTCGGGCTCTGTCGGGCTCTGTCGGGCTCTGTCGGGCTCTACTGGGCTCTGTCGGGCCCTGTCGGGCCCTGTCGGGCTCTGTCGGGCTCTGTCGGGCCCTGTCGGGCTCTGTCGGGCCCTGTCGGGCTCTGTCGGGCTCTGTCGGGCTCTACTGGGCCCTGTCGGGCTCTGTCGGGCTCTGTCGGGCTCTGTCGGGCCCTGTCGGGCTCTGTCGGGCTCTGTCGGGCTCTGTCGGGCTCTACTGGGCCCTGTCGGGCTCTACTGGGCCCTGTCGGGCTCTGTCGGGCTCTGTCGGGCTCTGTCGGGCTCTGTCGGGCTCTACTGGGCCCTGTCGGGCTCTGTCGGGCTCTGTCGGGCTCTGTCGGGCTCTGTCGGGCTCTACTGGGCCCTGTCGGGCCCTGTCGGGCTCTGTCGGGCTCTGTCGGGCTCTGTCGGGCTCTACTGGGCCCTGTCGGGCTCTGTCGGGCTCTGTCGGGCCCTGTCGGGCTCTGTCGGGCTCTGTCGGGCCCTGTCGGGCCCTGTCGGGCCCTGTCGGGCTCTGTCGGGCTCTGTCGGGCCCTGTCGGGCTCTGTCGGCCTCTGTCGGGCTCTACTGGGCCCTGTCGGGCTCTGTCGGGCTCTGTCGGGCTCTGTCGGGCCCTGTCGGGCTCTACTGGGCTCTGTCGGGCTCTGTCGGGCTCTGTCGGGCTCTAATGGGCCCTGTCGGGCCCTGTCGGGCTCTGTCGGGCCCTGTCGGGCTCTGTCGGGCCCTGTCGGGCCCTGTCAGGCTCTGTCGGGCTCTGTCGGGCCCTGTCGGGCCCTGTCGGGCTCTGTCGGGCTCTGTCGGGCTCTACTGGGCCCTGTCGGGCTCTGTCGGGCTCTGTCGGGCTCTGTCGGGCTCTGTCGGGCTCTACTGGGCCCTGTCGGGCTCTGTCGGGCTCTGTCGGCCTCTGTCGGCCTCTGTCGGGCTCTGTCGGGCCCTGTCGGGCCCTGTCGGGCTCTACTGGGCTCTACTGGGCTCTGTCGGGCTCTGTCGGGCTCTACTGGGCCATGTCGGGCCCTGTCGGGCTCTGTCGGGCCCTGTCGGGCCCTGTCGGGCTCTGTCGGGCTCTGTCGGACTCTGTCGGGCTTTACTGGGCTCTACTGAGCTCTGTCGGGCTCTGTCGGGCCCTGTCGGGCCCTGTCGGGCCCTGTCGGGCCCTGTCGGGCTCTTTCGGGCTCTACTGGGCTCTGTCGGGCTCTGTCGGGCTCTGTCGGGCTCTACTGGGCCCTGTCGGGCTCTGTCGGGCCCTGTCGGGCTCTGTCGGGCCCTGTCGGGCCCTGTCGGGCCCTGTCGGGCTCTGTCGGGCACTGTCGGGCTCTGTCGGGCTCTGTCGGGCTCTACTGGGCTCTGTCGGGCCCTGTCGGGCTCTGTCGGGCCCTGTCGGGCCCTGTCGGGCTCTGTCGGGCCCTGTCGGGCCCTGTCGGGCTCTGTCGGGCCCTGTCGGGCTCTGTCGGGCTCTACTGGGCCCTGTCGGGCCCTGTCGGACTCTGTCGGGCCCTGTCGGCCTCTGTCGGGCCCTGTCGGCCTCTGTCGGGCTCTGTCGGGCTCTGTCGGGCTCTGTCGGGCCCTGTCGGGCCCTGTCGGGCTCTGTCGGGCTCTGTCGGGCTCTGTCGGGCCCTGTCGGGCTCTGTCGGGCTCTACTGGGCTCTGTCGGGCTCTACTGGGCTTTACTGGGCCCTGTCGGGCTCTGTCGGGCTCTGTCGGGCTCTGTCGGGCTCTACTGGGCTCTGTCGGGCTCTGTCGGGCCCTGTCGGGCTCTGTCGGGCCCTGTCGGTCTCTGTCGGGCTCTGTCGGGCTCTACTGGGCCCTGTCGGACTCTGTCGGGCTCTGTCGGGCTCTGTCGGGCCCTGTCGGGCTCTGTCGGGCTCTGTCGGGCCCTGTCGGGCTCTGTCGGGCTCTAATGGGCCCTGTCGGGCCCTGTCGGGCTCTGTCGGGCTCTGTCGGGCCCTGTCGGGCTCTGTCGGGCCCTGTCGGGCTCTGTCGGGCTCTGTCGGGCTCTACTGGGCTAAACTGGGCTCTGTCGGGCCCTGACGATCCCTGTCGGGCTCTGTCGGGCTCTGTCGGGCCCTGTCGGGCTCTGTCGGGCCCTGTCGGGCCCTGTCGGGCTCTGTCGGGCTCTACTGGGCCCTGTCGGGCTCTGTCGGGCTCTGTCGGGTTCTGTCGGGCTCTGTCGGGCTCTACTGGGCCCTGTCGGGCTCTGTCGGGCTCTGTCGGGCTCTGTCGGGCCCTGTCGGGCCCTGTCGGGCTCTGTAAGGCTCTGTCGGGCTCTGTCGGGCTCTACTGGGCCCTGTCGGGCCCTGTCGGGCCCTGTCGAGCCCTGTCGGGCTCTCCTGGGCTCTACTGGGCTCTGTCGGGCTCTGTCGGGCTCTACTGGGCCCTGTCGGGCCCTGTCGGGCCCTGTCGGGATCTGTCGGGCTCTGTCGGGCCCTGTCGGGCCCTGTCGGGCCCTGTCGGGCTCTGTCGGGCTCTGTCGGGCTCTGTCGGGCTCTACTGGGCTCTACTGACATCTGTCGGGCTCTGTCGGGCTCTACTGTGCCCTGTCGGGCCCTGTCGGGCCCTGTCGGGCTCTGTCGGGCTCTACTGGGCTCTGTCGGGCTCTGTCGGGCCCTGTCGGGCTCTACTGGGCCCTGTCGGGCTCTGTCGGGCCCTGTCGGGCTCTGTCGGGCTCTGTCGGGCTCTGTCGGTCTCTGTCGGGCCCTGTCGGGCTCTGTCGGGCTCTGTCGGGCTCTGTCGGGCTCTACTGGGCTCTGTCGGGCTCTGTCGGGCTCTGTCGGGCCCTGTCGGGCTCTGTCGGGCTCTGTCGGGCCCTGTCGGGCTCTGTCGGGCCCTGTCGGGCCCTGTCGGGCTCTGTCGGGCCCTGTCGGGCCCTGTCGGGCTCTGTCGGGCTCTGTCGGGCCCTGTCGGGCCCTGTCGGGCTCTGTCGGGCCCTGTCGGGCCCTGTCGGGCTCTGTCGGGCTCTACTGGGCCCTGTCGGGCTCTGTCGGGCTCTGTCGGGCCCTGTCGGGCTCTGTCGGGCTCTGTCGGGCTCTGTCGGGCTCTACTGGGCCCTGTCGGGCTCTGTCGGGCTCTACTGGGCCCTGTCGGGCTCTGTCGGGCTCTGTCGGGCTCTGTCGGGCCCTGTCGGGCTCTGTCGGGCTCTGTCGGGCCTTGTTGGGCTCTGTCGGGCTCTGTCGGGCCCTGTCGGGCTCTGTCGGGCTCTGTCGGGCCCTGTCGGGCTCTGTCAGGCTCTGTCGGGCCCTGTCGGGCCCTGTCGGGCCCTGTCGGGCTCTGTCGGGCTCTGTCGGGCTCTGTCGGGCTCTACTGGGCTCTGTCGGGCTCTGTCGGGCCCTGTCGGGCTCTGTCGGGCTCTGTCGGGCCCTGTCGGGCTCTGTCGGGCTCTGTCGGGCCCTGTCGGGCTCTGTCGGGCCCTGTCGGGCCCTGTCGGGCTCTGTCGGGCCCTGTCGGGCCCTGTCGGGCTCTGTCGGGCTCTGTCGGGCCCTGTCGGGCCCTGTCGGGCTCTGTCGGGCCCTGTCGGGCTCTGTCGGGCTCTACTGGGCCCTGTCGCGCCCTGTCGGACTCTGTCGGGCTCTGTCGGGCTCTACTGGGCCCTGTCGGGCTCTGTCGGGCTCTGTCGGGCTCTGTCGGGCTCTGTCGGGCTCTGTCGGGCTCTACTGGGCTCTGTCGGGCTCTGTCGGGCTCTGTCGGGCTCTACTGGGCCCTGTCGGGCTCTATCGGGCCCTGTCGGGCCCTGTCGGGCCCTGTCGGGCCCTGTCGGGCTCTGTCGGGCTCTGTCGGGCTCTGTCGGGCTCTACTGGGCTCTGTCGGGCTCTACTGGGCTCTACTGGGCCCTGTCGGGCTCTGTCGGGCTCTGTCGGGCTCTGTCGGGCTCTACTGGGCTCTGTCGGGCCCTGTCGGGCCCTGTCGGGCTCTGTCGGGCTCTGTCGGGCCCTGTCGGGCTCTGTCGGGCCCTGTCGGGCTCTGTCGGGCTCTGTCGGGCTCTACTGGGCTCTGTCGGGCTCTGTCGGGCCCTGTCGGGCTCTGTCGGGCTCTGTCGGGCTCTGTCGGGCTCTACTGGGCCCTGTCGGGCTCTACTGGGCCCTGTCGGGCTCTGTCGGGCTCTGTCGGGCTCTGTCGGGCTCTACTGGGCCCTGTCGGGCTCTGTCGGGCTCTGTCGGGCTCTGTCGGGCTCTGTCGGGCTCTATTGGGCCCTGTCGGGCCCTGTCGGGCTCTGTCGGGCTCTGTCGGGCTCTGTCGGGCTCTACTGGGCCCTGTCGGGCTCTGTCGGGCTCTGTCGGGCCCTGTCGGGCTCTGTCGGGCCCTGTCGGGCCCTGTCGGGCCCTGTCGGGCTCTGTCGGGCTCTGTCGGGCCCTGTCGGGCTCTGTCGGGCTCTGTCGGGCTCTACTGGGCCCTGTCGGGCTCTGTCGGGCTCTGTCGGGCTCTGTCGGGCCCTGTCGGGCTCTACTGGGCTCTGTCGGGCTCTGTCGGGCCCTGTCGGGCTCTAATGGGCCCTGTCGGGCCCTGTCGGGCTCTGTCGGGCTCTGTCGGGCCCTGTCGGGCTCTGTCGGGCTCTGTCGGGCTCTGTCGGGCCCTGTCGGGCTCTGTCGGGCTCTGTCGGGCCCTGTCGGGCCCTGTCGGGCCCTGTCGGGCTCTGTCGGGCTCTGTCGGGCTCTACTGGGCCCTGTCGGGCTCTGTCGGGCTCTGTCGGGCTCTGTCGGGCTCTGTCGGGCTCTACTGGGCCCTGTCGGGCTCTGTCGGGCTCTGTCGGCCTCTGTCGGCCTCTGTCGGGCTCTGTCGGGCCCTGTCGGGCCCTGTCGGGCTCTACTGGGCTCTACTGGGCTCTGTCGGGCTCTGTCGGGCTCTACTGGGCCATGTCGGGCCCTGTCGGGCTCTGTCGGGCCCTGTCGGGCCCTGTCGGGCTCTGTCGGGCTCTGTCGGACTCTGTCGGGCTCTACTGGGCTCTACTGAGCTCTGTCGGGCTCTGTCGGGCCCTGTCGGGCCCTGTCGGGCTCTGTCGGGCTCTACTGGGCTCTGTCGGGCTCTGTCGGGCTCTGTCGGGCTCTACTGGGCCCTGTCGGGCTCTGTCGGGCCCTGTCGGGCCCTGTCGGGCCCTGTCGGGCTCTGTCGGGCACTGTCGGGCTCTGTCGGGCTCTACTGGGCTCTGTCGGGCCCTGTCGGGCTCTGTCGGGCCCTGTCGGGCCCTGTCGGGCTCTGTCGGGCCCTGTCGGGCCCTGTCGGGCTCTGTCGGGCCCTGTCGGGCTCTGTCGGGCTCTACTGGGCCCTGTCGGGCCCTGTCGGACTCTGTCGGGCCCTGTCGGCCTCTGTCGGGCCCTGTCGGCCTCTGTCGGGCTCTGTCGGGCTCTGTCGGGCTCTGTCGGGCCCTGTCGGGCCCTGTCGGGCTCTGTCGGGCTCTGTCGGGCTCTGTCGTGCCCTGTCGGGCTCTGTCGGGCTCTACTGGGCTCTGTCGGGCTCTACTGGGCTTTACTGGGCCCTGTCGGGCTCTGTCGGGCTCTGTCGGGCTCTGTCGGGCTCTGTCGGGCTCTACTGGGCTCTGTCGGGCTCTGTCGGGCCCTGTCGGGCTCTGTCGGGCCCTGTCGGGCTCTGTCGGGCTCTGTCGGGCTCTACTGGGCCCTGTTGGACTCTGTCGGGCTCTGTCGGGCTCTGTCGGGCCCTGTCGGGCTCTGTCGGGCTCTGTCGGGCCCTGTCGGGCTCTGTCGGGCTCTAATGGGCCCTGTCGGGCCCTGTCGGGCTCTGTCGGGCTCTGTCGGGCCCTGTCGGGCTCTGTCGGGCCCTGTCGGGCTCTGTCGGGCTCTGTCGGGCTCTACTGGGCTAAACTGGGCTCTGTCGGGCCCTGACGAGCCCTGTCGGGCTCTGTCGGGCTCTGTCGGGCCCTGTCGGGCTCTGTCGGGCCCTGTCGGGCCCTGTCGGGCTCTGTCGGGCTCTACTGGGCCCTGTCGGGCTCTGTCGGGCTCTGTCGGGTTCTGTCGGGCTCTGTCGGGCTCTACTGGGGCCTGTCGGGCTCTGTCGGGCTCTGTCGGGCTCTGTCGGGCCCTGTCGGGCCCTGTCGGGCTCTGTAAGGCTCTGTCGGGCTCTGTCGGGCTCTACTGGGCCCTGTCGGGCCCTGTCGGGCCCTGTCGGGCTCTACTGGGCTCTACTGGGCTCTGTCGGGCTCTGTCGGGCTCTACTGGGCCCTGTCGGGCCCTGTCGGGCCCTGTCGGGCCCTGTCGGGCTCTCCTGGGCTCTACTGGGCTCTGTCGGGCTCTGTCGGGCTCTACTGGGCCCTGTCGGGCTCTGTCGGGCCCTGTCGGGCCCTGTCGGGCTCTGTCGGGCTCTGTCGGGCTCTGTCGGGCTCTGTCGGGCTCTGTCGGGCTCTACTGGGCTCTACTGACATCTGTCGGGCTCTGTCGGGCTCTACTGTGCCCTGTCGGGCCCTGTCGGGCCCTGTCGGGCTCTGTCGGGCTCTACTGGGCTCTGTCGGGCTCTGTCGGGCCCTGTCGGGCTCTACTGGGCCCTGTCGGGCTCTGTCGGGCCCTGTCGGGCTCTGTCGGGCTCTGTCGGGCTCTGTCGGGCCCTGTCGGGCTCTGTCGGGCTCTGTCGGGCTCTGTCGGGCTCTACTGGGCTCTGTCGGGCTCTGTCGGGCTCTGTCGGGCCCTGTCGGGCTCTGTCGGGCTCTGTCGGGCCCTGTCGGGCTCTGTCGGGCTCTGTCGGGCCCTGTCGGGCTCTGTCGGGCCCTGTCGGGCCCTGTCGGGCTCTGTCGGGCTCTGTCGGGCCCTGTCGGGCCCTGTCGGGCTCTGTCGGGCCCTGTCGGGCTCTGTCGGGCTCTACTGGGCCCTGTCGGGCCCTGTCGGACTCTGTCGGGCCCTGTCGGGCTCTGTCGGGCCCTGTCGGGCTCTGTCGGGCTCTGTCGGGCTCTGTCGGGCTCTACTGGGCCCTGTCGGGCTCTGTCGGGCTCTGTCGGGCTCTGTCGGGCTCTACTGGGCTCTGTCGGGCTCTGTCGGGCTCTGTCGGGCTCTTCTGGGCCCTGTCGGGCTCTATCGGGCTCTGTCGGGCTCTGTCGGGCTCTGTCGGGCCCTGTCGGGCTCTGTCGGTCTCTGTCGGTCTCTGTCGGGCTCTACTGGGCTCTGTCGGGCTCTACTGGGCTCTACTGGGCCCTGTCGGGCTCTGTCGGGCTCTGTCGGGCTCTGTCGGGCTCTACTGGGCTCTGTCGGGCCCTGTCGGGCCCTGTCGGGCTCTGTCGGGCTCTGTCGGGCCCTGTCGGGCTCTGTCGGGCTCTGTCGGGCTCTACTGGGCCCTGTCGGGCTCTGTCGGGCTCTGTTGGGCTCTGTCGGGCCCTGTCGGGCTCTGTCGGGCTCTGTCGGGCTCTAATGGGCCCTGTCGGGCCCTGTCGGGCTCTACTGGGCTCTACTGGGCTCTGTCGGGCTCTGTCGGGCTCTACTGGGCCCTGTCGGGCCCTGTCGGGCCCTGTCGGGCTCTGTCGGGCTCTGTCGGGCTCTGTCGGGCTCTACTGGGCTCTACTAAGCTCTGTCGGGCTCTGTCGGGCTCTACTGTGCCCTGTCGGGCCCTGTCGGGCCCTGTCGGGCTCTGTCGGGCTCTTCTGGGCTCTGTCGGGCTCTGTCGGGCTCTGTCGGGCTCTGTCGGGCCCTGTCGGGCTCTGTCGGGCTCTACTGGGCCCTGTCGGGCTCTGTCGGGCTCTGTCGGGCTCTGTCGGGCCCTGTCGGGCTCTGTCGGGCCCTGTCGGGCTCTGTCGGGCTCTGTCGGGCCCTGTCGGGCTCTGTCGGGCCCTGTCGGGCCCTGTCGGGCTCTGTCGGGCTCTGTCGGGCCCTGTCGGGCTCTGTCGGGCTCTGTCGGGCTCTGTCGGGCTATACTGGGCCCTGTCGGGCTCTGTCGGGCTCTGTCGGGCTCTGTCGGGCCCTGTCGGGCTCTGTCGGGCTCTACTGGGCCCTGTCGGGCCCTGTCGGGCTCTGTCGGGCTCTGTCGGGCTCTGTCGGGCCCTGTCGGGCTCTGTCGGGCTCTGTCGGGCTCTACTGGGCCCTGTCGGGCCCTGTCGGGCTCTGTCGGGCTCTGTCGGGCCCTGTCGGGCTCTGTCGGGCTCTGTCGGGCTCTGTCGGGCTCTACTGGGCCCTGTCGGGCTCTGTCGGGCTCTGTCGGGCTCTACTGGGCCCTGTCGGTCCCTGTCGGGCCCTGTCGGGCTCTGTCGGGCTCTGTCGGGCCCTGTCGGGCCCTGTCGGGCTCTGTCGGGCTCTGTCGGGCTCTGTCGGGCCCTGTCGGGCTCTGTCGGGCTCTACTGGGCCCTGTCGGGCTCTGTCGGGCTCTGTCGGGCCCTGTCGGGCTCTGTCGGGCTCTGTCGGGCTCTGTCGGGCTCTACTGGGCCCTGTCGGGCTCTGTCGGGCTCTACTGGGCCCTGTCGGGCTCTGTCGGGCTCTGTCGGGCTCTGTCGGGCCCTGTCGGGCTCTGTCGGGCTCTGTCGGGCCTTGTTGGGCTCTGTCGGGCCCTGTCGGGCCCTGTCGGGCTCTGTCGGGCTCTGTCGGGCTCTGTCAGGCTCTGTCGGGCTCTGTCGGGCTCTACTGGGCCCTGTCGGGCCCTGTCGGGCTCTGTCGGGCCCTGTCGGGCCCTGTCGGGCCCTGTCGGGCCCTGTCGGGCTCTGTCGGGCCCTGTCGGGCTCTGTCGGGCTCTACTGGGCTCTGTCGGGCTCTACTGGTCTCTACTGTTCCCTGTCGGGCTCTGTCGGGCTCTACTGGGCCCTCTCGGGACCTGTCGGGCCCTGTCGGGCTCTGTCGGGCTCTGTCGGGATCTACTGGGCTCTGTCGGGCTCTGTCGGGCTCTGTCGGGCTCTGTCGGGCTCAACTGGTCTCTGTCGGGCTCTGTCGGGTTCTGTCGGGCTCTGTCGGGCTCTGTCGGGCTCTACTGGGCTCTACTGGGCTTTGTCGGGATCTGTCGGGCTCTACTGGGCCCTGTCGGGCCCTGTCGGGCCCTATCGGGCTCTGTCGGGCTCTGTCGGGCTCTGTCGGGTTCTGTCGGGCTCTGTCGGGCTCTGTCGGGCTCTACTGGGCCCTGTCGGGCCCTGTCGGGCTCTGTCGGGTTCTGTCGGGTTCTGTCGGGCTCTGTCGGGCTCTGTCGGGCTCTGTCGGGCCCTACTGGGCCCTGTCGGGCTCTGTCGGGCTCTGTCGGGCTCTGTCGGACTCTACTGGGCTCTGTCGGGCTCTGTCGGGTTCTGTCGGGCTCTGTCGGGCTCTGTCGGGCTCTGTCGGGCTCTACTGGGCTCTGTCGGGCCCTGTCGGGCCCTGTCGGGCTCTGTCGGGCTCTGTCGGGCCCTGTCGGGCCCTGTCGGGCCCTGTCGGGCTCTGTCGGGCCCTGTCGGGCCCTGTCGGGCTCTGTCGGGCCCTGTCGGGCCCTGTCGGGCTCTGTCGGGCTCTGTCGGGCTCTGTCGGGCTCTACTGGGCTCTACTGGGCTCTGTCGGGCTCTGTCGGGCTCTACTGGGCCCTGTCGGGCCCTGTCGGGCTCTGTCGGGCCCTGTCGGGCCCTGTCGGGCCCTGTCGGACTCTGTCGGGCTCTATCGGCCCTGTCGGGCTCTGTCGGGCTCTGTCGGGCTCTGTCGGGCTCTACTGGGCTCTACTGAGCTCTGTCCGGCTCTGTCGGGCTCTACTGTGCCCTGTCGGGCCCTGTCGGGCTCTGTCGGGCTCTGTCGGGCTCTACTGGGCTCTGTCGGGCTCTGTCGGGCTCTGTCGGGCTCTACTGGGCCCTGTCAGGCTCTGTCGGGCTCTGTCGGGCCCTGTCGGGCCCTGTCGGGCTCTGTCGGGCCCTGTCAGGCTCTGTCGGGCTCTACTGGGCCCTGTCGGGCCCTGTCGGGCTCTGTCGGGCTCTGTCGGGTTCTGTCGGGCTCTGTCGGGCTCTACTGGGCCCTGTCGGGCCCTGTCGGGCCCTGTCGGGCTCTGTCGGGCTCTGTCGGGCTCTGTCGGACTCTACTGGGCTCTGTCGGGCTCTGTCGGGTTCTGTCGGGCTCTGTCGGGCTCTGTCGGGCTCTGTCGGGCTCTACTGGGCTCTGTCGGGCCCTGTCGGGCCCTGTCGGGCCCTGTCGGGCTCTGTCGGGCCCTGTCGGGCCCTGTCGGGCCCTGTCGGGCTCTGTCGGGCCCTGTCGGGCCCTGTCGGGCTCTGTCGGGCCCTGTCGGGCTCTGTCGGGCTCTGTCGGGCTCTGTCGGGCTCTGTCGGGCTCTACTGGGCTCTACTGGGCTCTGTCGGGCTCTGTCGGGCTCTACTGGGCCCTGTCGGGCCCTGTCGGGCCCTGTCGGGCCCTGTCGGGCTCTGTCGGGCTCTATCGGGCCCTGTCGGGCTCTGTCGGGCTCTGTCGGGCTCTACTGGGCTCTACTGAGCTCTGCCGGGCTCTGTCGGGCTCTACTGTGCCCTGTCGGGCCCTGTCGGGCCCTGTCGGGCTCTGTCGGGCTCTACTGGGCTCTGTCGGGCTCTGTCGGGCTCTGTCGGGCTCTACTGGGCCCTGTCAGGCTCTGTCGGACTCTGTCGGGCCCTGTCGGGCCCTGTCGGGCTCTGTCGGGCCCTGTCGGGCTCTGTCGGGCTCTGTCGGGCTCTGTCGGGCTCTACTGGGCTCTGTCGGGCTCTGTCGGGCTCTGTCGGGCCCTGTCGGGCTCTGTCGGGCTCTGTCGGGGCCCTGTCGGCTCTGTCGGGCTCTGTCGGGCCCTGTCGGGCCCTGTCGGGCTCTGTCGGGCCCTGTCAGGCTCTGTTGGGCTCTACTGGGCCCTGTCGGGCCCTGTCGGACCCTGTCGGGCTCTGTCGGGCCCTGTCGGCCTCTGTCGGGCTCTGTCGGGCTCTGTCAGGCTCTACTGGGCCCTGTCGGGCTCTGTCGGGCTCTGTCGGGCTCTGTCGGGCCCTGTCGGGCTCTGTCGGGCTCTGTCGGGCCCTGTCGGGCTCTGTCGGGCTCTGTCGGGCTCTGTCGGGCCTCTACTGGGCCCTGTCGGGCTCTGTCGGGCTCTGTCGGGTTCTGTCGGGCTCTGTCGGGCTCTACTGGGCCCTGTCGGGCTCTGTCGGGCTCTGTCGGGCTCTGTCGGGCCCTGTCGGGCCCTGTCGGGCTCTGTAAGGCTCTGTCGGCTCTGTCGGGCTCTACTGGGCCCTGTCGGGCCCTGTCGGGCCCTGTCGGGCTCTACTGGGCTCTACTGGGCTCTGTCGGGCTCTGTCGGGCTCTACTGGGCCCTGTCGGGCCCTGTCGGGCCCTGTCGGGCCCTGTCGGGCTCTCCTGGGCTCTACTGGGCTCTGTCGGGCTCTGTCGGGCTCTACTGGGCCCTGTCGGGCTCTGTCGGGCCCTGTCGGGCCCTGTCGGGCTCTGTCGGGCTCTGTCGGGCTCTGTCGGACTCTGTCGGGCTCTGTCGGGCTCTACTGGGCTCTACTGACATCTGTCGGGCTCTGTCGGGCTCTACTGTGCCCTGTCGGGCCCTGTCGGGCCCTGTCGGGCTCTGTCGGGCTCTACTGGGCTCTGTCGGGCTCTGTCGGGCCCTGTCGGGCTCTACTGGGCCCTGTCGGGCTCTGTCGGGCCCTGTCGGGCTCTGTCGGGCTCTGTCGGGCTCTGTCGGGCCCTGTCGGGCTCTGTCGGGCTCTGTCGGGCTCTGTCGGGCTCTACTGGGCTCTGTCGGGCTCTGTCGGGCTCTGTCGGGCCCTGTCGGGCTCTGTCGGGCTCTGTCGGGCCCTGTCGGGCTCTGTCGGGCTCTGTCGGGCCCTGTCGGGCTCTGTCGGGCCCTGTCGGGCCCTGTCGGGCTCTGTCGGGCTCTGTCGGGCCCTGTCGGGCCCTGTCGGGCTCTGTCGGGCCCTGTCGGGCTCTGTCGGGCTCTACTGGGCCCTGTCGGGCCCTGTCGGACTCTGTCGGGCCCTGTCGGGCTCTGTCGGGCCCTGTCGGGCTCTGTCGGGCTCTGTCGGGCTCTGTCGGGCTCTACTGGGCCCTGTCGGGCTCTGTCGGGCTCTGTCGGGCTCTGTCGGGCTCTACTGGGCTCTGTCGGGCTCTGTCGGGCTCTGTCGGGCTCTACTGGGCCCTGTCGGGCTCTATCGGGCTCTGTCGGGCTCTGTCGGGCTCTGTCGGGCCCTGTCGGGCTCTGTCGGTCTCTGTCGGTCTCTGTCGGGCTCTACTGGGCTCTGTCGGGCTCTACTGGGCTCTACTGGGCCCTGTCGGGCTCTGTCGGGCTCTGTCGGGCTCTGTCGGGCTCTACTGGGCTCTGTCGGGCCCTGTCGGGCCCTGTCGGGCTCTGTCGGGCTCTGTCGGGCCCTGTCGGGCTCTGTCGGGCCCTGTCGGGCTCTGTCGGGCTCTGTCGGGCTCTACTGGGCCCTGTCGGGCTCTGTCGGGCTCTGTTGGGCTCTGTCGGGCCCTGTCGGGCTCTGTCGGGCTCTGTCGGGCTCTAATGGGCCCTGTCGGGCCCTGTCGGGCTCTACTGGGCTCTACTGGGCTCTGTCGGGCTCTGTCGGGCTCTACTGGGCCCTGTCGGGCCCTGTCGGGCCCTGTCGGGCTCTGTCGGGCTCTGTCGGGCTCTGTCGGGCTCTACTGGGCTCTACTAAGCTCTGTCGGGCTCTGTCGGGCTCTACTGTGCCCTGTCGGGCCCTGTCGGGCCCTGTCGGGCTCTGTCGGGCTCTTCTGGGCTCTGTCGGGCTCTGTCGGGCTCTGTCGGGCTCTGTCGGGCCCTGTCGGGCTCTGTCGGGCTCTACTGGGCCCTGTCGGGCTCTGTCGGGCTCTGTCGGGCTCTGTCGGGCCCTGTCGGGCTCTGTCGGGCCCTGTCGGGCTCTGTCGGGCTCTGTCGGGCCCTGTCGGGCTCTGTCGGGCCCTGTCGGGCCCTGTCGGGCTCTGTCGGGCTCTGTCGGGCCCTGTCGGGCTCTGTCGGGCTCTGTCGGGCTCTGTCGGGCTATACTGGGCCCTGTCGGGCTCTGTCGGGCTCTGTCGGGCTCTGTCGGGCCCTGTCGGGCTCTGTCGGGCTCTACTGGGCCCTGTCGGGCCCTGTCGGGCTCTGTCGGGCTCTGTCGGGCTCTGTCGGGCCCTGTCGGGCTCTGTCGGGCTCTGTCGGGCTCTACTGGGCCCTGTCGGGCCCTGTCGGGCTCTGTCGGGCTCTGTCGGGCCCTGTCGGGCTCTGTCGGGCTCTGTCGGGCTCTGTCGGGCTCTACTGGGCCCTGTCGGGCTCTGTCGGGCTCTGTCGGGCTCTACTGGGCCCTGTCGGTCCCTGTCGGGCCCTGTCGGGCTCTGTCGGGCTCTGTCGGGCCCTGTCGGGCCCTGTCGGGCTCTGTCGGGCTCTGTCGGGCTCTGTCGGGCCCTGTCGGGCTCTGTCGGGCTCTACTGGGCCCTGTCGGGCTCTGTCGGGCTCTGTCGGGCCCTGTCGGGCTCTGTCGGGCTCTGTCGGGCTCTGTCGGGCTCTACTGGGCCCTGTCGGGCTCTGTCGGGCTCTACTGGGCCCTGTCGGGCTCTGTCGGGCTCTGTCGGGCTCTGTCGGGCCCTGTCGGGCTCTGTCGGGCTCTGTCGGGCCTTGTTGGGCTCTGTCGGGCCCTGTCGGGCCCTGTCGGGCTCTGTCGGGCTCTGTCGGGCTCTGTCAGGCTCTGTCGGGCTCTGTCGGGCTCTACTGGGCCCTGTCGGGCCCTGTCGGGCTCTGTCGGGCCCTGTCGGGCCCTGTCGGGCCCTGTCGGGCCCTGTCGGGCTCTGTCGGGCCCTGTCGGGCTCTGTCGGGCTCTACTGGGCTCTGTCGGGCTCTACTGGTCTCTACTGTTCCCTGTCGGGCTCTGTCGGGCTCTACTGGGCCCTCTCGGGACCTGTCGGGCCCTGTCGGGCTCTGTCGGGCTCTGTCGGGATCTACTGGGCTCTGTCGGGCTCTGTCGGGCTCTGTCGGGCTCTGTCGGGCTCAACTGGTCTCTGTCGGGCTCTGTCGGGTTCTGTCGGGCTCTGTCGGGCTCTGTCGGGCTCTACTGGGCTCTACTGGGCTCTGTCGGGCTCTGTCGGGCTCTACTGGGCCCTGTCGGGCCCTGTCGGGCTCTGTCGGGCTCTGTCGGGCTCAACTGGTCTCTGTCGGGCTCTGTCGGGTTCTGTCGGGCTCTGTCGGGCTCTGTCGGGCTCTACTGGGCTCTACTGGGCTTTGTCGGGATCTGTCGGGCTCTACTGGGCCCTGTCGGGCCCTGTCGGGCCCTATCGGGCTCTGTCGGGCTCTGTCGGGCTCTGTCGGGTTCTGTCGGGCTCTGTCGGGCTCTGTCGGGCTCTACTGGGCCCTGTCGGGCCCTGTCGGGCTCTGTCGGGTTCTGTCGGGTTCTGTCGGGCTCTGTCGGGCTCTGTCGGGCTCTGTCGGGCCCTACTGGGCCCTGTCGGGCTCTGTCGGGCTCTGTCGGGCTCTGTCGGACTCTACTGGGCTCTGTCGGGCTCTGTCGGGTTCTGTCGGGCTCTGTCGGGCTCTGTCGGGCTCTGTCGGGCTCTACTGGGCTCTGTCGGGCCCTGTCGGGCCCTGTCGGGCTCTGTCGGGCTCTGTCGGGCCCTGTCGGGCTCTGTCGGGCCCTGTCGGGCCCTGTCGGGCTCTGTCGGGCCCTGTCGGGCCCTGTCGGGCTCTGTCGGGCTCTGTCGGGCTCTGTCGGGCTCTACTGGGCTCTACTGGGCTCTGTCGGGCTCTGTCGGGCTCTACTGGGCCCTGTCGGGCCCTGTCGGGCTCTGTCGGGCCCTGTCGGGCCCTGTCGGGCCCTGTCGGACTCTGTCGGGCTCTATCGGCCCTGTCGGGCTCTGTCGGGCTCTGTCGGGCTCTGTCGGGCTCTACTGGGCTCTACTGAGCTCTGTCCGGCTCTGTCGGGCTCTACTGTGCCCTGTCGGGCCCTGTCGGGCTCTGTCGGGCTCTGTCGGGCTCTACTGGGCTCTGTCGGGCTCTGTCGGGCTCTGTCGGGCTCTACTGGGCCCTGTCAGGCTCTGTCGGGCTCTGTCGGGCCCTGTCGGGCCCTGTCGGGCTCTGTCGGGCCCTGTCAGGCTCTGTCGGGCTCTACTGGGCCCTGTCGGGCCCTGTCGGGCTCTGTCGGGCTCTGTCGGGTTCTGTCGGGCTCTGTCGGGCTCTACTGGGCCCTGTCGGGCCCTGTCGGGCCCTGTCGGGCTCTGTCGGGCTCTGTCGGGCTCTGTCGGACTCTACTGGGCTCTGTCGGGCTCTGTCGGGTTCTGTCGGGCTCTGTCGGGCTCTGTCGGGCTCTGTCGGGCTCTACTGGGCTCTGTCGGGCCCTGTCGGGCCCTGTCGGGCCCTGTCGGGCTCTGTCGGGCCCTGTCGGGCCCTGTCGGGCCCTGTGGGGTCTGTCGGGCCCTGTCGGGCCCTGTCGGGCTCTGTCGGGCCCTGTCGGGCTCTGTCGGGCTCTGTCGGGCTCTGTCGGGCTCTACTGGGCTCTACTGGGCTCTGTCGGGCTCTGTCGGGCTCTACTGGGCCCTGTCGGGCCCTGTCGGGCCCTGTCGGGCCCTGTCGGGCTCTGTCGGGCTCTATCGGGCCCTGTCGGGCTCTGTCGGGCTCTGTCGGGCTCTACTGGGCTCTACTGAGCTCTGCCGGGCTCTGTCGGGCTCTACTGTGCCCTGTCGGGCCCTGTCGGGCCCTGTCGGGCTCTGTCGGGCTCTACTGGGCTCTGTCGGGCTCTGTCGGGCTCTGTCGGGCTCTACTGGGCCCTGTCAGGCTCTGTCGGACTCTGTCGGGCCCTGTCGGGCCCTGTCGGGCTCTGTCGGGCCCTGTCGGGCTCTGTCGGGCTCTGTCGGGCTCTGTCGGGCTCTACTGGGCTCTGTCGGGCTCTGTCGGGCTCTGTCGGGCCCTGTCGGGCTCTGTCGGGCTCTGTCGGGCCCTGTCGGGCTCTGTCGGGCTCTGTCGGGCCCTGTCGGGCCCTGTCGGGCTCTGTCGGGCCCTGTCAGGCTCTGTTGGGCTCTACTGGGCCCTGTCGGGCCCTGTCGGACCCTGTCGGGCTCTGTCGGGCCCTGTCGGCCTCTGTCGGGCTCTGTCGGGCTCTGTCAGGCTCTACTGGGCCCTGTCGGGCTCTGTCGGGCTCTGTCGGGCCCTGTCGGGCCCTGTCGGGCTCTGTCGGGCTCTGTCGGGCCCTGTCGGGCCCTGTCGGGCCCTGTCGGGCCCTGTCGGGCTCTGTCGGGCTCTGTCGGGCCCTGTCGGGCTCTGTCGGGCTCTGTCGGGCTCTGTCGGGCTCTGTCGGGCTCTACTGGGCCCTGTCGGGTTCTGTCGGGCTCTGTCGGGCTCTGTCGGGCTCTACTGGGCCCTGTCGGTCCCTGTCGGGCCCTGTCGGGCCCTGTCGGGCCCTGTCGGGCCCTGTCGGGCTCTGTCGGGCTCTGTCGGGCTCTGTCGGGCCCTGTCGGGCTCTGTCGGGCTCTACTGGGCCCTGTCGGGCTCTGTCGGGCTCTGTCGGGCTCTGTCGGGCCCTGTCGGGCTCTGTCGGGCTCTGTCGGGCTCTACTGGGCCCTGTCGGGCTCTGTCGGGCTCTACTGGGCCCTGTCGGGCTCTGTCGGGCTCTGTCGGGCTCTGTCGGGCCCTGTCGGGCTCTGTCGGGCTCTGTCGGGCTCTGTCGGGCTCTACTGGGCTCTGTCGGGCCCTGTCGGGCTCTGTCGGGCTCTGTCGGGCTCTACTGGGCCCTGTCGGGCTCTGTCGGGCTCTACTGGGCCCTGTCGGGCTCTGTCGGGCCCTGTCGGGCCCTGTCGGGCCCTGTCGGGCCCTGTCGGGCTCTGTCGGGCTCTACTGGGCTCTGTCGGGCTCTACTGGGCTCTACTGGGCCCTGTCGGGCTCTGTCGGGCCCTGTCGGGCCCTGTCGGGCCCTGTCGGGCTCTGTCGGGCCCTGTCGGGCTCTGTCGGGCTCTACTGGGCCCTGTCGGGCCCTGTCGGACTCTGTCGGGCTCTGTCGGGCTCTGTCGGGCCCTGTCGGGCTCTGTCGGGCTCTGTCGGGCTCTGTCGGGCCCTGTCGGGCTCTGTCGGGCTCTGTCGGGCCTTGTTGGGCTCTGTCGGGCCCTGTCGGGCCCTGTCGGGCTCTGTCGGGCTCTGTCGGGCTCTGTCAGGCTCTGTCGGGCTCTGTCGGGCTCTGTCGGGCTCTGTCGGGCTCTACTGGGCCCTGTCGGGCCCTGTCGGGCTCTGTCGGGCCCTGTCGGGCCCTGTCGGGCCCTGTCGGGCCCTGTCGGGCCCTGTCGGGCTCTGTCGGGCCCTGTCGGGCTCTGTCGGGCTCTACTGGGCTCTGTCGGGCTCTACTGGTCTCTACTGTTCCCTGTCGGGCTCTGTCGGGCTCTACTGGGCCCTCTCGGGACCTGTTGGGCCCTGTCGGGCTCTGTCGGGCTCTGTCGGGATCTACTGGGCTCTGTCGGGCTCTGTCGGGCTCTGTCGGGCTCTGTCGGGCTCAACTGGTCTCTGTCGGGCTCTGTCGGGTTCTGTCGGGCTCTGTCGGGCTCTGTCGGGCTCTACTGGGCTCTACTGGGCTCTGTCGGGCTCTGTCGGGCTCTACTGGGCCCTGTCGGGCCCTGTCGGGCTCTGTCGGGCTCTGTCGGGCTCAACTGGTCTCTGTCGGGCTCTGTCGGGTTCTGTCGGGCTCTGTCGGGCTCTGTCGGGCTCTACTGGGCTCTACTGGGCTTTGTCGGGATCTGTCGGGCTCTACTGGGCCCTGTCGGGCCCTGTCGGGCCCTATCGGGCTCTGTCGGGCTCTGTCGGGCTCTGTCGGGTTCTGTCGGGCTCTGTCGGGCTCTGTCGGGCTCTACTGGGCCCTGTCGGGCCCTGTCGGGCTCTGTCGGGTTCTGTCGGGTTCTGTCGGGCTCTGTCGGGCTCTGTCGGGCTCTGTCGGGCCCTACTGGGCCCTGTCGGGCTCTGTCGGGCTCTGTCGGGCTCTGTCGGACTCTACTGGGCTCTGTCGGGCTCTGTCGGGTTCTGTCGGGCTCTGTCGGGCTCTGTCGGGCTCTGTCGGGCTCTACTGGGCTCTGTCGGGCCCTGTCGGGCCCTGTCGGGCTCTGTCGGGCTCTGTCGGGCCCTGTCGGGCCCTGTCGGGCCCTGTCGGGCTCTGTCGGGCCCTGTCGGGCCCTGTCGGGCTCTGTCGGGCCCTGTCGGGCCCTGTCGGGCTCTGTCGGGCTCTGTCGGGCTCTGTCGGGCTCTACTGGGCTCTACTGGGCTCTGTCGGGCTCTGTCGGGCTCTACTGGGCCCTGTCGGGCCCTGTCGGGCTCTGTCGGGCCCTGTCGGGCCCTGTCGGGCCCTGTCGGACTCTGTCGGGCTCTATCGGCCCTGTCGGGCTCTGTCGGGCTCTGTCGGGCTCTGTCGGGCTCTACTGGGCTCTACTGAGCTCTGTCCGGCTCTGTCGGGCTCTACTGTGCCCTGTCGGGCCCTGTCGGGCTCTGTCGGGCTCTGTCGGGCTCTACTGGGCTCTGTCGGGCTCTGTCGGGCTCTGTCGGGCTCTACTGGGCCCTGTCAGGCTCTGTCGGGCTCTGTCGGGCCCTGTCGGGCCCTGTCGGGCTCTGTCGGGCCCTGTCAGGCTCTGTCGGGCTCTACTGGGCCCTGTCGGGCCCTGTCGGGCTCTGTCGGGCTCTGTCGGGTTCTGTCGGGCTCTGTCGGGCTCTACTGGGCCCTGTCGGGCCCTGTCGGGCCCTGTCGGGCTCTGTCGGGCTCTGTCGGGCTCTGTCGGACTCTACTGGGCTCTGTCGGGCTCTGTCGGGTTCTGTCGGGCTCTGTCGGGCTCTGTCGGGCTCTGTCGGGCTCTACTGGGCTCTGTCGGGCCCTGTCGGGCCCTGTCGGGCCCTGTCGGGCTCTGTCGGGCCCTGTCGGGCCCTGTCGGGCCCTGTCGGGCCCTGTCGGGCCCTGTCGGGCCCTGTCGGGCTCTGTCGGGCTCTGTCGGGCTCTGTCGGGCTCTGTCGGGCTCTACTGGGCTCTACTGGGCTCTGTCGGGCTCTGTCGGGCTCTACTGGGCCCTGTCGGGCCCTGTCGGGCCCTGTCGGGCCCTGTCGGGCTCTGTCGGGCTCTATCGGGCCCTGTCGGGCTCTGTCGGGCTCTGTCGGGCTCTACTGGGCTCTACTGAGCTCTGCCGGGCTCTGTCGGGCTCTACTGTGCCCTGTCGGGCCCTGTCGGGCCCTGTCGGGCTCTGTCGGGCTCTACTGGGCTCTGTCGGGCTCTGTCGGGCTCTGTCGGGCTCTACTGGGCCCTGTCAGGCTCTGTCGGACTCTGTCGGGCCCTGTCGGGCCCTGTCGGGCTCTGTCGGGCCCTGTCGGGCTCTGTCGGGCTCTGTCGGGCTCTGTCGGGCTCTACTGGGCTCTGTCGGGCTCTGTCGGGCTCTGTCGGGCCCTGTCGGGCTCTGTCGGGCTCTGTCGGGCCCTGTCGGGCTCTGTCGGGCTCTGTCGGGCCCTGTCGGGCCCTGTCGGGCTCTGTCGGGCCCTGTCAGGCTCTGTTGGGCTCTACTGGGCCCTGTCGGGCCCTGTCGGACCCTGTCGGGCTCTGTCGGGCCCTGTCGGCCTCTGTCGGGCTCTGTCGGGCTCTGTCAGGCTCTACTGGGCCCTGTCGGGCTCTGTCGGGCTCTGTCGGGCTCTGTCGGGCCCTGTCGGGCTCTGTCGGGCTCTGTCGGGCCCTGTCGGGCCCTGTCGGGCCCAGTCGGGCTCTGTCGGGCTCTGTCGGGCCCTGTCGGGCTCTGTCGGGCTCTGTCGGGCTCTGTCGGGCTCTGTCGGGCCTGTCGGTTCTGTCGGGCTCTGTCGGGGCTCTGTCGGGCTCTACTGGGCCCTGTCGTCCCTGTCGGGCCCTGTCGGGCCCTGTCGGCCCTGTCGGGCCCTGTCGGGCTCTGTCGGGCTCTGTCGGGCTCTGTCGGGCCCTGTCGGGCTCTGTCGGGCTCTACTGGGCCCTGTCGGCTCTGTCGGGCCTCTGTCGGGCCGTGGTCTGTCGGGCCCTGTCGGGCTCTGTCGGGCTCTGTCGGGCTCTGCCGGGCCCTGTCGGGCTCTGTCGGGCTCTACTGGGCCCTGTCGGGCTCTGTCGGGCTCTGTCGGGCTCTGTCGGGCCCTGTCGGGCTCTGTCGGGCTCTATGGGCCTGTCGGGCTCTGTCGGGCTCTACTGGGCTCTGTCGGGCCCTGTCGGGCTCTGTCGGGCTCTGTCGGGCTCTACTGGGCCCTGTCGGGCTCTGTCGGGCTCTACTGGGCCCTGTCGGGGCTCTGTCGGGCCCTGTCGGGCCCTGTCGGGCCCTGTCGGGCTCTGTCGGGCTCTACTGGGCTCTGTCGGGCTCTACTGGGCTCTACTGGGCCCTGTCGGGCTCTGTCGGGCCCTGTCGGGCCCTGTCGGGCCCTGTCGGGCTCTGTCGGGCCTTGTCGGGCTCTGTCGGGCTCTACTGGGCCCTGTCCGGCCCTGTCGGACTCTGTCGGGCTCTGTCGGGCCCTGTCGGGCTCTGTCGGGCTCTGTCGGGCTCTGTCGGGCCCTGTCGGGCTCTGTCGGGCTCTACTGGGCCCTGTCGGGCTCTGTCGGGCTCTGTCGGGCTCTGTCGGGCCCTGTCGGGCTCTGTCGGGCTCTGTCGGGCTCTACTGGGCCCTGTCGGGCCCTGTCGGGCTCTGTCGGGCTCTGTCGGGCTCTGTCGGGCCCTGTCGGGCTCTGTCGGGCTCTGTCGGACTCTACTGGGCCCTGTCGGGTTCTGTCGGGCTCTGTCGGGCTCTGTCGGGCTCTGTCGGGCTCTACTGGGCCCTGTCGGTCCCTGTCGGGCCCTGTCGGGCTCTGTCGGGCTCTGTCGGGCTCTGTCGGGCCCTGTCGGGCTCTGTCGGGCTCTACTGGGCCCTGTCGGGCTCTGTCGGGCTCTGTCGGGCTCTACTGGGCCCTATCGGGCTCTGTCGGGCTCTGTCGGGCTCTAGTGGGCCCTGTCCGGCTCTGTCGGGCTCTGTCGGGCCCTGTCGGGCTCTGTCGGGCTCTGTCGGGCCCTGTCGGGCTCTGTCGGGCTCTGTCGGGCTCTGTCGGTCTCTACTGGGCTCTGTCGGGCTCTGTCGGCTCTGTCGGGCTCTGTCGGGCTCTACTGGGCCCTGTCGGGCTCTGTCGGGCTCTGTCGGGCCCTGTCGGGCTCTGTCGGGCCCTGTCGGGCTCTGTCGGGCCCTGTCGGGCCCTGTCGGGCTCTGTCGGGCTCTACTGGGCTCTGTCGGGCTCTACTGGGCTCTACTGGGCTCTGTCGGGCTCTGTCGGGCTCTGTCGGGCTCTGTCGGGCTCTACTGGGCTCTGTCGGGCCCTGTCGGGCCCTGTCGGGCCCTGTCGGGCTCTGTCGGGCTCTGTCGGGCTCTGTCGGGATCTACTGGGCTCTGTCGGGCTCTGTCGGGCGCTGTCGGGCTCTGTCGGGCTCTACTGGGCCCTGTCGGGCTCTGTCGGGCTCTGTCGGGCTCTGTCGGGCTCAACTGGTCTCTGTCGGGCTCTGTCGGGTTCTGTCGGGCTCTGTCGGGCTCTGTCGGGCTCTGTCGCGCTCTACTGGGCTCTACTGGGCTCTGTCGGGCTCTGTCGGGCTCTACTGGGCCCTGTCGGGCTCTGTCGGGCTCTGTCAGGCCCTGTCGGGCCCTGTCGGGCCCTGTCGGGCTCTGTCGGGCTCTGTCGGACTCTGTCGGGTTCTGTCGGGCTCTGTCGGGCTCTGTCGGGCTCTACTGGGCCCTGTCGGGCCCTGTCGGGCTCTGTCGGGCCCTGTCGGGCCCTGTCGGGCTCTGTCGGGCTCTGTCGGGCTCTGTCGGGATCTACTGGGCTCTGTCGGGCTCTGTCGGGCTCTGTCGGGCTCTGTCGGGCTCAACTGGTCTCTGTCGGGCTCTGTCGGGTTCTGTCGGGCTCTGTCGGGCTCTGTCGGGCTCTACTGGGCTCTACTGGGCTCTGTCGGGCTCTGTCGGGCTCTACTGGGCCCTGTCGGGCCCTGTCGGGCTCTGTCGGGCTCTGTCGGGCTCTGTCGGGCTCTGTCGGGTTCTGTCGGGCTCTGTCGGGCCCTGTCGGGCTCTGTCGGGCTCTACTGGGCCCTGTCGGGCTCTGTCGGGCTCTACTGGGCCCTGTCGGGCTCTGTCGGGCTCTGTCGGGCTCTGTCGGGTTCTGTCGGGCTCTACTGGGCCCTGTCGGGCTCTGTCGGGCTCTGTCGGGCTCTGTCGGGCTCTGTCGGGCTCTACTGGGCCCTGTCGGGCTCTGTCGGGCCCTGTCGGGCCCTGTCGGGCTCTGTCGGGTTCTGTCGGGCTCTGTCGGGCTCTGTCGGGTTCTGTCGGGCTCTGTCGGGCTCTACTGGGCCCTGTCGGGCTCTGTCGGGCCCTGTCGGGCCCTGTCGGGCTCTGTCGGGCCCTGTCGGGCTCTGTCGGGATCTACTGGGCTCTGTCGGGCTCTGTCGGGCTCTGTCGGGCTCTGTCGGGCTCAACTGGTCTCTGTCGGGCTCTGTCGGGTTCTGTCGGGCTCTGTCGGGCTCTGTCGGGCTCTACTGGGCTCTACTGGGCTCTGTCGGGCTCTGTCGGGCTCTACTGGGCCCTGTCGGGCCCTGTCGGGCTCTGTCGGGCTCTGTCGGGCTCTGTCGGGCTCTGTCGGGTTCTGTCGGGCTCTGTCGGGCCCTGTCGGGCTCTGTCGGGCTCTACTGGGCTCTGTCGTGCTCTGTCGGGCTCTACTGGGCCCTGTCGGGCTCTGTCGGGCTCTGTCGGGCTCTGTCGGGTTCTGTCGGGCTCTGTCGGGCTCTACTGGGCCCTGTCGGGCTCTGTCGGGCCCTGTCGGGCCCTGTCGGGCTCTGTCGGGCTCTGTCGGGCTCTGTCGGGCTCTACTGGGCCCTGTCGGGCCCTGTCGGGCCCTGTCGGGCTCTGTCGGGCCCTGTCGGGCCCTGTCGGGCCCTGTCGGGCTCTGTCGGGCCCTGTCGGGCCCTGTCGGGCCCTGTCGGGCCCTGTCGGGCTCTGTCGGGCCCTGTCGGGCCCTGTCGGGCTCTGTCGGGCTCTGTCGGGCTCTGTCGGGCTCTACTGGGCTCTACTGGGCTCTGTCGGGCTCTGTCGGGCTCTACTGGGCCCTGTCGGGCCCTGTCGGGCCCTGTCGGGCCCTGTCGGGCTCTGTCGGGCTCTATCGGGCCCTGTCGGGCTCTGTCGGGCTCTGTCGGGCTCTACTGGGCTCTACTGAGCTCTGCCGGGCTCTGTCGGGCTCTACTGTGCCCTGTCGGGCCCTGTCGGGCCCTGTCGGGCTCTGTCGGGCTCTACTGGGCTCTGTCGGGCTCTGTCGGGCTCTGTCGGGCTCTACTGGGCCCTGTCAGGCTCTGTCGGACTCTGTCGGGCCCTGTCGGGCCCTGTCGGGCTCTGTCGGGCCCTGTCGGGCTCTGTCGGGCTCTGTCGGGCTCTGTCGGGCTCTACTGGGCTCTGTCGGGCTCTGTCGGGCTCTGTCGGGCCCTGTCGGGCTCTGTCGGGCTCTGTCGGGCCCTGTCGGGCTCTGTCGGGCTCTGTCGGGCCCTGTCGGGCCCTGTCGGGCTCTGTCGGGCCCTGTCAGGCTCTGTTGGGCTCTACTGGGCCCTGTCGGGCCCTGTCGGACCCTGTCGGGCTCTGTCGGGCCCTGTCGGCCTCTGTCGGGCTCTGTCGGGCTCTGTCAGGCTCTACTGGGCCCTGTCGGGCTCTGTCGGGCTCTGTCGGGCTCTGTCGGGCCCTGTCGGGCTCTGTCGGGCTCTGTCGGGCCCTGTCGGGCCCTGTCGGGCCCAGTCGGGCTCTGTCGGGCTCTGTCGGGCCCTGTCGGGCTCTGTCGGGCTCTGTCGGGCTCTGTCGGGCTCTGTCGGGCTCTACTGGGCCCTGTCGGGTTCTGTCGGGCTCTGTCGGGCTCTGTCGGGCTCTACTGGGCCCTGTCGGTCCCTGTCGGGCCCTGTCGGGCCCTGTCGGGCCCTGTCGGGCCCTGTCGGGCTCTGTCGGGCTCTGTCGGGCTCTGTCGGGCCCTGTCGGGCTCTGTCGGGCTCTACTGGGCCCTGTCGGGCTCTGTCGGGCTCTGTCGGGCTCTGTCGGGCCCTGTCGGGCTCTGTCGGGCTCTGTCGGGCTCTACTGGGCCCTGTCGGGCTCTGTCGGGCTCTACTGGGCCCTGTCGGGCTCTGTCGGGCTCTGTCGGGCTCTGTCGGGCCCTGTCGGGCTCTGTCGGGCTCTGTCGGGCTCTGTCGGGCTCTACTGGGCTCTGTCGGGCCCTGTCGGGCTCTGTCGGGCTCTGTCGGGCTCTACTGGGCCCTGTCGGGCTCTGTCGGGCTCTACTGGGCCCTGTCGGGCTCTGTCGGGCCCTGTCGGGCCCTGTCGGGCCCTGTCGGGCTCTGTCGGGCTCTACTGGGCTCTGTCGGGCTCTACTGGGCTCTACTGGGCCCTGTCGGGCTCTGTCGGGCCCTGTCGGGCCCTGTCGGGCCCTGTCGGGCTCTGTCGGGCCTTGTCGGGCTCTGTCGGGCTCTACTGGGCCCTGTCCGGCCCTGTCGGACTCTGTCGGGCTCTGTCGGGCTCTGTCGGGCTCTGTCGGGCTCTGTCGGGCCCTGTCGGGCTCTGTCGGGCTCTGTCGGGCTCTGTCGGGCCCTGTCGGGCTCTGTCGGGCTCTACTGGGCCCTGTCGGGCTCTGTCGGGCTCTGTCGGGCTCTGTCGGGCCCTGTCGGGCTCTGTCGGGCTCTGTCGGGCTCTACTGGGCCCTGTCGGGCCCTGTCGGGCTCTGTCGGGCTCTGTCGGGCTCTGTCGGGCCCTGTCGGGCTCTGTCGGGCTCTGTCGGACTCTACTGGGCCCTGTCGGGTTCTGTCGGGCTCTGTCGGGCTCTGTCGGGCTCTGTCGGGCTCTACTGGGCCCTGTCGGTCCCTGTCGGGCCCTGTCGGGCTCTGTCGGGCCCTGTCGGGCTCTGTCGGGCTCTGTCGGGCCCTGTCGGGCTCTGTCGGGCTCTACTGGGCCCTGTCGGGCTCTGTCGGGCTCTGTCGGGCTCTACTGGGCCCTGTCGGGCTCTGTCGGGCTCTGTCGGGCTCTAGTGGGCCCTGTCCGGCTCTGTCGGGCTCTGTCGGGCCCTGTCGGGCTCTGTCGGGCTCTGTCGGGCCCTGTCGGGCTCTGTCGGGCTCTGTCGGGCTCTGTCGGTCTCTACTGGGCTCTGTCGGGCTCTGTCGGGCTCTGTCGGGCTCTGTCGGGCTCTACTGGGCCCTGTCGGGCTCTGTCGGGCTCTGTCGGGCCCTGTCGGGCTCTGTCGGGCCCTGTCGGGCTCTGTCGGGCCCTGTCGGGCCCTGTCGGGCTCTGTCGGGCTCTACTGGGCTCTGTCGGGCTCTACTGGGCTCTACTGGGCTCTGTCGGGCTCTGTCGGGCTCTGTCGGGCTCTGTCGGGCTCTACTGGGCTCTGTCGGGCCCTGTCGGGCCCTGTCGGGCCCTGTCGGGCTCTGTCGGGCTCTGTCGGGCTCTGTCGGGATCTACTGGGCTCTGTCGGGCTCTGTCGGGCGCTGTCGGGCTCTGTCGGGCTCTACTGGGCCCTGTCGGGCTCTGTCGGGCTCTGTCGGGCTCTGTCGGGCTCAACTGGTCTCTGTCGGGCTCTGTCGGGTTCTGTCGGGCTCTGTCGGGCTCTGTCGGGCTCTGTCGCGCTCTACTGGGCTCTACTGGGCTCTGTCGGGCTCTGTCGGGCTCTACTGGGCCCTGTCGGGCTCTGTCGGGCTCTGTCAGGCCCTGTCGGGCCCTGTCGGGCCCTGTCGGGCTCTGTCGGGCTCTGTCGGACTCTGTCGGGTTCTGTCGGGCTCTGTCGGGCTCTGTCGGGCTCTACTGGGCCCTGTCGGGCCCTGTCGGGCTCTGTCGGGCCCTGTCGGGCCCTGTCGGGCTCTGTCGGGCTCTGTCGGGCTCTGTCGGGATCTACTGGGCTCTGTCGGGCTCTGTCGGGCTCTGTCGGGCTCTGTCGGGCTCAACTGGTCTCTGTCGGGCTCTGTCGGGTTCTGTCGGGCTCTGTCGGGCTCTGTCGGGCTCTACTGGGCTCTACTGGGCTCTGTCGGGCTCTGTCGGGCTCTACTGGGCCCTGTCGGGCCCTGTCGGGCTCTGTCGGGCTCTGTCGGGCTCTGTCGGGTTCTGTCGGGCTCTGTCGGGCCCTGTCGGGCTCTGTCGGGCTCTACTGGGCCCTGTCGGGCTCTGTCGGGCTCTACTGGGCCCTGTCGGGCTCTGTCGGGCTCTGTCGGGCTCTGTCGGGTTCTGTCGGGCTCTGTCGGGCTCTACTGGGCCCTGTCGGGCTCTGTCGGGCCCTGTCGGGCCCTGTCGGGCTCTGTCGGGTTCTGTCGGGCTCTGTCGGGCTCTGTCGGGTTCTGTCGGGCTCTGTCGGGCTCTACTGGGCCCTGTCGGGCTCTGTCGGGCTCTACTGGGCCCTGTCGGGCTCTGTCGGGCCCTGTCGGGCCCTGTCGGGCTCTGTCGGGTTCTGTCGGGCTCTGTCGGGATCTACTGGGCTCTGTCGGGCTCTGTCGGGCTCTGTCGGGCTCTGTCGGGCTCAACTGGTCTCTGTCGGGCTCTGTCGGGTTCTGTCGGGCTCTGTCGGGCTCTGTCGGGCTCTACTGGGCTCTACTGGGCTCTGTCGGGCTCTGTCGGGCTCTACTGGGCCCTGTCGGGCCCTGTCGGGCTCTGTCGGGCTCTGTCGGGCTCTGTCGGGCTCTGTCGGGTTCTGTCGGGCTCTGTCGGGCCCTGTCGGGCTCTGTCGGGCTCTACTGGGCTCTGTCGTGCTCTGTCGGGCTCTACTGGGCCCTGTCGGGCTCTGTCGGGCTCTGTCGGGCTCTGTCGGGTTCTGTCGGGCTCTGTCGGGCTCTACTGGGCCCTGTCGGGCTCTGTCGGGCCCTGTCGGGCCCTGTCGGGCTCTGTCGGGCTCTGTCGGGCTCTGTCGGGCTCTACTGGGCCCTGTCGGGCCCTGTCGGGCCCTGTCGGGCTCTGTCGGGCCCTGTCGGGCCCTGTCGGGCCCTGTCGGGCTCTGTCGGGCCCTGTCGGGCTCTGTCGGGCTCTGTCGGGCTCTGTCGGGCTCTACTGGGCCCTGTCGGGCTCTGTCGGGCCCTGTCGGGCCCTGTCGGGCTCTGTCGGGCTCTGTCGGGCTCTGTCGGGCTCTACTGGGCTCTGTCGGGCCCTGTCGGGCCCTGTCGGGCTCTGTCGGGCTCTGTCGGGCTCTACTGGGCTCTGTCGGGCTCTGTCGGGCTCTGTCGGGCCCTGTCGGGCTCTGTCGGGCCCTGTCGGGCCCTGTCGGGCCCTGTCAGGCTCTGTCGGGCTCTGTCGGGCCCTGTCGGGCCCTGTCGGGCTCTGTCGGGCCCTGTCGGGCTCTGTCGGGCTCTGTCGGGCTCTGTCGGGCTCTACTGGGCTCTGTCGGGCTCTGTCGGGCTCTGTCGGGCTCTACTGGGCTCTGTCGGGCTCTGTCGGGCTCTGTCGGGCCCTGTCGGGCTATGTCGGGCCCTGTCGGGCCCTGTCGGGCTCTGTCGGGCCCTGTCAGGCTCTGTCGGGCTCTGTCGGGCTCTGTCGGGCTCAGTCGGGCCCTGTCGGCCTCTGTCGGGCTCTGTCGGGCTCTGTCGGGCTCTGTCGGGCTCTGTCGGGCCCTGTCGGGCTCTGTCGGGCTCTACTGGGCCCTGTCGGGCCCTGTCGGGCTCTGTCGGGCTCTGTCGGGCTCTGTCGGGCCCTGTCGGGCTCTGTCGGGCTCTGTCGGGCCCTGTCGGGCTCTGTCGGGCTCTACTGGGCCCTGTCGGGCTCTGTCGGGCTCTGTCGGGCCCTGTCGGGCTCTGTCGGGCTCTGTCGGGCTCTACTGGGCCCTGTCGGGCCCTGTCGGGCTCTGTCGGGCTCTGTCGGGCTCTGTCGGGCCCTGTCGGGCTCTGTCGGGCTCTGTCGGGCTCTGTCGGGCTCTACTGGGCCCTGTCGGGTTCTGTCGGGCTCTGTCGGGCTCTGTCGGTCCCTGTCGGGCCCTGTCGGGCTCTGTCGGGCTCTGTCGGGATCTGTCGGGCCCTGTCGGGCTCTGTCGGGCTCTACTGGGCCCTGTCGGGCTCTGTCGGGCTCTGTCGGGCCCTGTCGGGCCCTGTCGGGCTCTGTCGGGCTCTGTCGGGCTCTACTGGGCCCTGTCGGGCTCTGTCGGGCTCTACTGGGCCCTGTCGGGCTCTGTCGGGCTCTGTCGGGCTCTGTCGGGCTCAACTGGTCTCTGTCGGGCTCTGTCGGGTTCTGTCGGGCTCTGTCGGGCTCTGTCGGGCTCTACTGGGCTCTACTGGGCTTTGTCGGGATCTGTCGGGCTCTACTGGGCCCTGTCGGGCCCTGTCGGGCCCTATCGGGCTCTGTCGGGCTCTGTCGGGCTCTGTCGGGTTCTGTCGGGCTCTGTCGGGCTCTGTCGGGCTCTACTGGGCCCTGTCGGGCCCTGTCGGGCTCTGTCGGGTTCTGTCGGGTTCTGTCGGGCTCTGTCGGGCTCTGTCGGGCTCTGTCGGGCCCTACTGGGCCCTGTCGGGCTCTGTCGGGCTCTGTCGGGCTCTGTCGGACTCTACTGGGCTCTGTCGGGCTCTGTCGGGTTCTGTCGGGCTCTGTCGGGCTCTGTCGGGCTCTGTCGGGCTCTACTGGGCTCTGTCGGGCCCTGTCGGGCCCTGTCGGGCCCTGTCGGGCCCTGTCGGGCTCTGTCGGGCCCTGTCGGGCCCTGTCGGGCTCTGTCGGGCCCTGTCGGGCCCTGTCGGGCTCTGTCGGGCTCTGTCGGGCTCTGTCGGGCTCTACTGGGCTCTACTGGGCTCTGTCGGGCTCTGTCGGGCTCTACTGGGCCCTGTCGGGCCCTGTCGGGCTCTGTCGGGCCCTGTCGGGCCCTGTCGGGCCCTGTCGGACTCTGTCGGGCTCTATCGGCCCTGTCGGGCTCTGTCGGGCTCTGTCGGGCTCTACTGGGCTCTACTGAGCTCTGTCCGGCTCTGTCGGGCTCTACTGTGCCCTGTCGGGCCCTGTCGGGCTCTGTCGGGCTCTGTCGGGCTCTACTGGGCTCTGTCGGGCTCTGTCGGGCTCTGTCGGGCTCTACTGGGCCCTGTCAGGCTCTGTCGGGCTCTGTCGGGCCCTGTCGGGCCCTGTCGGGCTCTGTCGGGCCCTGTCAGGCTCTGTCGGGCTCTACTGGGCCCTGTCGGGCCCTGTCGGGCTCTGTCGGGCTCTGTCGGGTTCTGTCGGGCTCTGTCGGGCTCTACTGGGCCCTGTCGGGCCCTGTCGGGCCCTGTCGGGCTCTGTCGGGCTCTGTCGGGCTCTGTCGGACTCTACTGGGCTCTGTCGGGCTCTGTCGGGTTCTGTCGGGCTCTGTCGGGCTCTGTCGGGCTCTGTCGGGCTCTACTGGGCTCTGTCGGGCCCTGTCGGGCCCTGTCGGGCCCTGTCGGGCTCTGTCGGGCTCTGTCGGGCCCTGTCGGGCCCTGTCGGGCCCTGTCGGGCTCTGTCGGGCCCTGTCGGGCCCTGTCGGGCTCTGTCGGGCTCTGTCGGGCTCTGTCGGGCTCTGTCGGGCTCTACTGGGCTCTACTGGGCTCTGTCGGGCTCTGTCGGGCTCTACTGGGCCCTGTCGGGCCCTGTCGGGCCCTGTCGGGCCCTGTCGGGCTCTGTCGGGCTCTATCGGGCCCTGTCGGGCTCTGTCGGGCTCTGTCGGGCTCTACTGGGCTCTACTGAGCTCTGCCGGGTTCTGTCGGGCTCTACTGTGCCCTGTCGGGCCCTGTCGGGCCCTCTCGGGCTCTGTCGGGCTCTACTGGGCTCTGTCGGGCTCTGTCGGGCTCTGTCGGGCTCTACTGGGCCCTGTCAGGCTCTGTCGGACTCTGTCGGGCCCTGTCGGGCCCTGTCGGGCTCTGTCGGGCCCTGTCGGGCTCTGTCGGGCTCTGTCGGGCTCTGTCGGGCTCTACTGGGCTCTGTCGGGCTCTGTCGGGCTCTGTCGGGCCCTGTCGGGCTCTGTCGGGCTCTGTCGGGCCCTGTCGGGCTCTGTCGGGCTCTGTCGGGCCCTGTCGGGCCCTGTCGGGCTCTGTCGGGCCCTGTCAGGCTCTGTTGGGCTCTACTGGGCCCTGTCGGGCCCTGTCGGACCCTGTCGGGCTCTGTCGGGCCCTGTCGGCCTCTGTCGGGCTCTGTCGGGCTCTGTCAGGCTCTACTGGGCCCTGTCGGGCTCTGTCGGGCTCTGTCGGGCTCTGTCGGGCCCTGTCGGGCTCTGTCGGGCTCTGTCGGGCCCTGTCGGGCCCTGTCGGGCCCAGTCGGGCTCTGTCGGGCTCTGTCGGGCCCTGTCGGGCTCTGTCGGGCTCTGTCGGGCTCTGTCGGGCTCTGTCGGGCTCTACTGGGCCCTGTCGGGTTCTGTCGGGCTCTGTCGGGCTCTGTCGGGCTCTACTGGGCCCTGTCGGTCCCTGTCGGGCCCTGTCGGGCCCTGTCGGGCTCTGTCGGGCTCTGTCGGGCTCTGTCGGGCCCTGTCGGGCTCTGTCGGGCTCTACTGGGCCCTGTCGGGCTCTGTCGGGCTCTGTCGGGCTCTGTCGGGCCCTGTCGGGCTCTGTCGGGCTCTGTCGGGCTCTACTGGGCCCTGTCGGGCTCTGTCGGGCTCTACTGGGCCCTGTCGGGCTCTGTCGGGCTCTGTCGGGCTCTGTCGGGCCCTGTCGGGCTCTGTCGGGCTCTGTCGGGCTCTGTCGGGCTCTACTGGGCTGTGTCGGGCCCTGTCGGGCTCTGTCGGGCTCTGTCGGGCTCTACTGGGCCCTGTCGGGCTCTGTCGGGCTCTACTGGGCCCTGTCGGGCTCTGTCGGGCCCTGTCGGGCCCTGTCGGGCCCTGTCGGGCCCTGTCGGGCCCTGTCGGGCTCTGTCGGGCTCTACTGGGCTCTGTCGGGCTCTACTGGGCTCTACTGGGCCCTGTCGGGCTCTGTCGGGCCCTGTCGGGCCCTGTCGGGCCCTGTCGGGCTCTGTCGGGCCTTGTCGGGCTCTGTCGGGCTCTACTGGGCCCTGTCCGGCCCTGTCGGACTCTGTCGGGCTCTGTCGGGCTCTGTCGGGCTCTGTCGGGCTCTGTCGGGCCCTGTCGGGCTCTGTCGGGCTCTGTCGGGCTCTGTCGGGCCCTGTCGGGCTCTGTCGGGCTCTACTGGGCCCTGTCGGGCTCTGTCGGGCTCTGTCGGGCTCTGTCGGGCCCTGTCGGGCTCTGTCGGGCTCTGTCGGGCTCTACTGGGCCCTGTCGGGCCCTGTCGGGCTCTGTCGGGCTCTGTCGGGCTCTGTCGGGCCCTGTCGGGCTCTGTCGGGCTCTGTCGGACTCTACTGGGCCCTGTCGGGTTCTGTCGGGCTCTGTCGGGCTCTGTCGGGCTCTGTCGGGCTCTACTGGGCCCTGTCGGTCCCTGTCGGGCCCTGTCGGGCTCTGTCGGGCTCTGTCGGGCTCTGTCGGGCTCTGTCGGGCCCTGTCGGGCTCTGTCGGGCTCTACTGGGCCCTGTCGGGCTCTGTCGGGCTCTGTCGGGCTCTACTGGGCCCTGTCGGGCTCTGTCGGGCTCTGTCGGGCTCTAGTGGGCCCTGTCCGGCTCTGTCGGGCTCTGTCGGGCCCTGTCGGGCTCTGTCGGGCTCTGTCGGGCCCTGTCGGGCTCTGTCGGGCTCTGTCGGGCTCTGTCGGTCTCTACTGGGCTCTGTCGGGCTCTGTCGGGCTCTGTCGGGCTCTACTGGGCCCTGTCGGGCTCTGTCGGGCTCTGTCGGGCCCTGTCGGGCTCTGTCGGGCCCTGTCGGGCTCTGTCGGGCCCTGTCGGGCCCTGTCGGGCTCTGTCGGGCTCTACTGGGCTCTGTCGGGCTCTACTGGGCTCTACTGGGCTCTGTCGGGCTCTGTCGGGCTCTGTCGGGCTCTACTGGGCTCTGTCGGGCCCTGTCGGGCCCTGTCGGGCCCTGTCGGGCTCTGTCGGGCTCTGTCGGGCTCTGTCGGGATCTACTGGGCTCTGTCGGGCTCTGTCGGGCGCTGTCGGGCTCTGTCGGGCTCTACTGGGCCCTGTCGGGCTCTGTCGGGCTCTGTCGGGCTCTGTCGGGCTCAACTGGTCTCTGTCGGGCTCTGTCGGGTTCTGTCGGGCTCTGTCGGGCTCTGTCGGGCTCTGTCGCGCTCTACTGGGCTCTACTGGGCTCTGTCGGGCTCTGTCGGGCTCTACTGGGCCCTGTCGGGCTCTGTCGGGCTCTGTCAGGCCCTGTCGGGCCCTGTCGGGCCCTGTCGGGCTCTGTCGGGCTCTGTCGGACTCTGTCGGGTTCTGTCGGGCTCTGTCGGGCTCTGTCGGGCTCTACTGGGCCCTGTCGGGCCCTGTCGGGCTCTGTCGGGCTCTGTCGGGCCCTGTCGGGCTCTGTCGGGCTCTGTCGGGCTCTGTCGGGATCTACTGGGCTCTGTCGGGCTCTGTCGGGCTCTGTCGGGCTCTGTCGGGCTCAACTGGTCTCTGTCGGGCTCTGTCGGGTTCTGTCGGGCTCTGTCGGGCTCTGTCGGGCTCTACTGGGCTCTACTGGGCTCTGTCGGGCTCTGTCGGGCTCTACTGGGCCCTGTCGGGCCCTGTCGGGCTCTGTCGGGCTCTGTCGGGCTCTGTCGGGCTCTGTCGGGTTCTGTCGGGCTCTGTCGGGCCCTGTCAGGCTCTGTCGGGCTCTACTGGGCCCTGTCGGGCTCTGTCGGGCTCTACTGGGCCCTGTCGGGCTCTGTCGGGCTCTGTCGGGCTCTGTCGGGTTCTGTCGGGCTCTGTCGGGCTCTACTGGGCCCTGTCGGGCTCTGTCGGGCCCTGTCGGGCCCTGTCGGGCTCTGTCGGGTTCTGTCGGGCTCTGTCGGGCTCTGTCGGGTTCTGTCGGGCTCTGTCGGGCTCTACTGGGCCCTGTCGGGCTCTGTCGGGCCCTGTCGGGCCCTGTCGGGCTCTGTCGGGTTCTGTCGGGCTCTGTCGGGATCTACTGGGCTCTGTCGGGCTCTGTCGGGCTCTGTCGGGCTCTGTCGGGCTCAACTGGTCTCTGTCGGGCTCTGTCGGGTTCTGTCGGGCTCTGTCGGGCTCTGTCGGGCTCTACTGGGCTCTACTGGGCTCTGTCGGGCTCTGTCGGGCTCTACTGGGCCCTGTCGGGCCCTGTCGGGCTCTGTCGGGCTCTGTCGGGCTCTGTCGGGCTCTGTCGGGTTCTGTCGGGCTCTGTCGGGCCCTGTCGGGCTCTGTCGGGCTCTACTGGGCTCTGTCGTGCTCTGTCGGGCTCTACTGGGCCCTGTCGGGCTCTGTCGGGCTCTGTCGGGCTCTGTCGGGTTCTGTCGGGCTCTGTCGGGCTCTACTGGGCCCTGTCGGGCTCTGTCGGGCCCTGTCGGGCCCTGTCGGGCTCTGTCGGGCTCTGTCGGGCTCTGTCGGGCTCTACTGGGCCCTGTCGGGCCCTGTCGGGCCCTGTCGGGCTCTGTCGGGCCCTGTCGGGCCCTGTCGGGCCCTGTCGGGCTCTGTCGGGCCCTGTCGGGCCCTGTCGGGCCCTGTCGGACTCTGTCGGGCTCTATCGGCCCTGTCGGGCTCTGTCGGGCTCTGTCGGGCTCTGTCGGGCTCTACTGGGCTCTACTGAGCTCTGTCCGGCTCTGTCGGGCTCTACTGTGCCCTGTCGGGCCCTGTCGGGCTCTGTCGGGCTCTGTCGGGCTCTACTGGGCTCTGTCGGGCTCTGTCGGGCTCTGTCGGGCTCTACTGGGCCCTGTCAGGCTCTGTCGGGCTCTGTCGGGCCCTGTCGGGCCCTGTCGGGCTCTGTCGGGCCCTGTCAGGCTCTGTCGGGCTCTACTGGGCCCTGTCGGGCCCTGTCGGGCTCTGTCGGGCTCTGTCGGGTTCTGTCGGGCTCTGTCGGGCTCTACTGGGCCCTGTCGGGCCCTGTCGGGCCCTGTCGGGCTCTGTCGGGCTCTGTCGGGCTCTGTCGGACTCTACTGGGCTCTGTCGGGCTCTGTCGGGTTCTGTCGGGCTCTGTCGGGCTCTGTCGGGCTCTGTCGGGCTCTACTGGGCTCTGTCGGGCCCTGTCGGGCCCTGTCGGGCCCTGTCGGGCTCTGTCGGGCCCTGTCGGGCCCTGTCGGGCCCTGTCGGGCCCTGTCGGGCTCTGTCGGGCCCCGTCGGGCCCTGTCGGGCTCTGTCGGGCTCTGTCGGGCTCTGTCGGGCTCTGTCGGGCTCTACTGGGCTCTACTGGGCTCTGTCGGGCTCTGTCGGGCTCTACTGGGCCCTGTCGGGCCCTGTCGGGCCCTGTCGGGCCCTGTCGGGCTCTGTCGGGCTCTATCGGGCCCTGTCGGGCTCTGTCGGGCTCTGTCGGGCTCTACTGGGCTCTACTGAGCTCTGCCGGGCTCTGTCGGGCTCTACTGTGCCCTGTCGGGCCCTGTCGGGCCCTGTCGGGCTCTGTCGGGCTCTACTGGGCTCTGTCGGGCTCTGTCGGGCTCTGTCGGGCTCTACTGGGCCCTGTCAGGCTCTGTCGGACTCTGTCGGGCCCTGTCGGGCCCTGTCGGGCTCTGTCGGGCCCTGTCGGGCTCTGTCGGGCTCTGTCGGGCTCTGTCGGGCTCTACTGGGCTCTGTCGGGCTCTGTCGGGCTCTGTCGGGCCCTGTCGGGCTCTGTCGGGCTCTGTCGGGCCCTGTCGGGCTCTGTCGGGCTCTGTCGGGCCCTGTCGGGCCCTGTCGGGCTCTGTCGGGCCCTGTCAGGCTCTGTTGGGCTCTACTGGGCCCTGTCGGGCCCTGTCGGACCCTGTCGGGCTCTGTCGGGCCCTGTCGGCCTCTGTCGGGCTCTGTCGGGCTCTGTCAGGCTCTACTGGGCCCTGTCGGGCTCTGTCGGGCTCTGTCGGGCTCTGTCGGGCCCTGTCGGGCTCTGTCGGGCTCTGTCGGGCCCTGTCGGGCCCTGTCGGGCCCAGTCGGGCTCTGTCGGGCTCTGTCGGGCCCTGTCGGGCTCTGTCGGGCTCTGTCGGGCTCTGTCGGGCTCTGTCGGGCTCTACTGGGCCCTGTCGGGTTCTGTCGGGCTCTGTCGGGCTCTGTCGGGCTCTACTGGGCCCTGTCGGTCCCTGTCGGGCCCTGTCGGGCCCTGTCGGGCCCTGTCGGGCCCTGTCGGGCTCTGTCGGGCTCTGTCGGGCTCTGTCGGGCCCTGTCGGGCTCTGTCGGGCTCTACTGGGCCCTGTCGGGCTCTGTCGGGCTCTGTCGGGCTCTGTCGGGCCCTGTCGGGCTCTGTCGGGCTCTGTCGGGCTCTACTGGGCCCTGTCGGGCTCTGTCGGGCTCTACTGGGCCCTGTCGGGCTCTGTCGGGCTCTGTCGGGCTCTGTCGGGCCCTGTCGGGCTCTGTCGGGCTCTGTCGGGCTCTGTCGGGCTCTACTGGGCTCTGTCGGGCCCTGTCGGGCTCTGTCGGGCTCTGTCGGGCTCTACTGGGCCCTGTCGGGCTCTGTCGGGCTCTACTGGGCCCTGTCGGGCTCTGTCGGGCCCTGTCGGGCCCTGTCGGGCCCTGTCGGGCCCTGTCGGGCCCTGTCGGGCTCTGTCGGGCTCTACTGGGCTCTGTCGGGCTCTACTGGGCTCTACTGGGCTCTGTCGGGCTCTGTCGGGCTCTGTCGGGCTCTGTCGGGCTCTACTGGGCTCTGTCGGGCCCTGTCGGGCCCTGTCGGGCCCTGTCGGGCTCTGTCGGGCTCTGTCGGGCTCTGTCGGGATCTACTGGGCTCTGTCGGGCTCTGTCGGGCGCTGTCGGGCTCTGTCGGGCTCTACTGGGCCCTGTCGGGCTCTGTCGGGCTCTGTCGGGCTCTGTCGGGCTCAACTGGTCTCTGTCGGGCTCTGTCGGGTTCTGTCGGGCTCTGTCGGGCTCTGTCGGGCTCTGTCGCGCTCTACTGGGCTCTACTGGGCTCTGTCGGGCTCTGTCGGGCTCTACTGGGCCCTGTCGGGCTCTGTCGGGCTCTGTCAGGCCCTGTCGGGCCCTGTCGGGCCCTGTCGGGCTCTGTCGGGCTCTGTCGGACTCTGTCGGGTTCTGTCGGGCTCTGTCGGGCTCTGTCGGGCTCTACTGGGCCCTGTCGGGCCCTGTCGGGCTCTGTCGGGCCCTGTCGGGCCCTGTCGGGCTCTGTCGGGCTCTGTCGGGCTCTGTCGGGATCTACTGGGCTCTGTCGGGCTCTGTCGGGCTCTGTCGGGCTCTGTCGGGCTCAACTGGTCTCTGTCGGGCTCTGTCGGGTTCTGTCGGGCTCTGTCGGGCTCTGTCGGGCTCTACTGGGCTCTACTGGGCTCTGTCGGGCTCTGTCGGGCTCTACTGGGCCCTGTCGGGCCCTGTCGGGCTCTGTCGGGCTCTGTCGGGCTCTGTCGGGCTCTGTCGGGTTCTGTCGGGCTCTGTCGGGCCCTGTCGGGCTCTGTCGGGCTCTACTGGGCCCTGTCGGGCTCTGTCGGGCTCTACTGGGCCCTGTCGGGCTCTGTCGGGCTCTGTCGGGCTCTGTCGGGTTCTGTCGGGCTCTGTCGGGCTCTACTGGGCCCTGTCGGGCTCTGTCGGGCCCTGTCGGGCCCTGTCGGGCTCTGTCGGGTTCTGTCGGGCTCTGTCGGGCTCTGTCGGGTTCTGTCGGGCTCTGTCGGGCTCTACTGGGCCCTGTCGGGCTCTGTCGGGCCCTGTCGGGCCCTGTCGGGCTCTGTCGGGTTCTGTCGGGCTCTGTCGGGATCTACTGGGCTCTGTCGGGCTCTGTCGGGCTCTGTCGGGCTCTGTCGGGCTCAACTGGTCTCTGTCGGGCTCTGTCGGGTTCTGTCGGGCCCTGTCGGGCTCTGTCGGGCCCTGTCGGGCCCTGTCGGGCTCTGTCGGGCTCTGTCGGGCTCTGTCGGGCTCTGTCGGGCTCTACTGGGCTCTACTGGGCTCTGTCGGGCTCTGTCGGGCTCTACTGGGCCCTGTCGGGCCCTGTCGGGCCCTGTCGGGCCCTGTCGGGCTCTGTCGGGCTCTATCGGGCCCTGTCGGGCTCTGTCGGGCTCTGTCGGGCTCTACTGGGCTCTACTGAGCTCTGCCGGGTTCTGTCGGGCTCTACTGTGCCCTGTCGGGCCCTGTCGGGCCCTCTCGGGCTCTGTCGGGCTCTACTGGGCTCTGTCGGGCTCTGTCGGGCTCTGTCGGGCTCTACTGGGCCCTGTCAGGCTCTGTCGGACTCTGTCGGGCCCTGTCGGGCCCTGTCGGGCTCTGTCGGGCCCTGTCGGGCTCTGTCGGGCTCTGTCGGGCTCTGTCGGGCTCTACTGGGCTCTGTCGGGCTCTGTCGGGCTCTGTCGGGCCCTGTCGGGCTCTGTCGGGCTCTGTCGGGCCCTGTCGGGCTCTGTCGGGCTCTGTCGGGCCCTGTCGGGCCCTGTCGGGCTCTGTCGGGCCCTGTCAGGCTCTGTTGGGCTCTACTGGGCCCTGTCGGGCCCTGTCGGACCCTGTCGGGCTCTGTCGGGCCCTGTCGGCCTCTGTCGGGCTCTGTCGGGCTCTGTCAGGCTCTACTGGGCCCTGTCGGGCTCTGTCGGGCTCTGTCGGGCTCTGTCGGGCCCTGTCGGGCTCTGTCGGGCTCTGTCGGGCCCTGTCGGGCCCTGTCGGGCCCAGTCGGGCTCTGTCGGGCTCTGTCGGGCCCTGTCGGGCTCTGTCGGGCTCTGTCGGGCTCTGTCGGGCTCTGTCGGGCTCTACTGGGCCCTGTCGGGTTCTGTCGGGCTCTGTCGGGCTCTGTCGGGCTCTACTGGGCCCTGTCGGTCCCTGTCGGGCCCTGTCGGGCCCTGTCGGGCTCTGTCGGGCTCTGTCGGGCTCTGTCGGGCCCTGTCGGGCTCTGTCGGGCTCTACTGGGCCCTGTCGGGCTCTGTCGGGCTCTGTCGGGCTCTGTCGGGCCCTGTCGGGCTCTGTCGGGCTCTGTCGGGCTCTACTGGGCCCTGTCGGGCTCTGTCGGGCTCTACTGGGCCCTGTCGGGCTCTGTCGGGCTCTGTCGGGCTCTGTCGGGCCCTGTCGGGCTCTGTCGGGCTCTGTCGGGCTCTGTCGGGCTCTACTGGGCTGTGTCGGGCCCTGTCGGGCTCTGTCGGGCTCTGTCGGGCTCTACTGGGCCCTGTCGGGCTCTGTCGGGCTCTACTGGGCCCTGTCGGGCTCTGTCGGGCCCTGTCGGGCCCTGTCGGGCCCTGTCGGGCCCTGTCGGGCCCTGTCGGGCTCTGTCGGGCTCTACTGGGCTCTGTCGGGCTCTACTGGGCTCTACTGGGCCCTGTCGGGCTCTGTCGGGCCCTGTCGGGCCCTGTCGGGCCCTGTCGGGCTCTGTCGGGCCTTGTCGGGCTCTGTCGGGCTCTACTGGGCCCTGTCCGGCCCTGTCGGACTCTGTCGGGCTCTGTCGGGCTCTGTCGGGCTCTGTCGGGCTCTGTCGGGCCCTGTCGGGCTCTGTCGGGCTCTGTCGGGCTCTGTCGGGCCCTGTCGGGCTCTGTCGGGCTCTACTGGGCCCTGTCGGGCTCTGTCGGGCTCTGTCGGGCTCTGTCGGGCCCTGTCGGGCTCTGTCGGGCTCTGTCGGGCTCTACTGGGCCCTGTCGGGCCCTGTCCGGGCTCTGTCGGGCTCTGTCGGGCTCTGTCGGGCCCTGTCGGGCTCTGTCGGGCTCTGTCGGACTCTACTTGGGCCCTGTCGGGTTCTGTCGGGCTCTGTCGGGCTCTGTCGGGCTCTGTCGGGCTCTACTGGGCCCTGTCGGTCCCTGTCGGGCCCTGTCGGGCTCTGTCGGGCTCTGTCGGGCTCTGTCGGGCTCTGTCGGGCCCTGTCGGGCTCTGTCGGGCTCTACTGGGCCCTGTCGGGCTCTGTCGGGCTCTGTCGGGCTCTACTGGGCCCTGTCGGGCTCTGTCGGCTCTGTCGGGCTCTAGTGGGCCCTGTCCGGCTCTGTCGGGCTCTGTCGGGCCCTGTCGGGCTCTGTCGGGCTCTGTCGGGCCCTGTCGGGCTCTGTCGGGCTCTGTCGGGCTCTGTCGGTCTCTACTGGGCTCTGTCGGGCTCTGTCGGGCTCTGTCGGGCTCTACTGGGCCCTGTCGGGCTCTGTCGGGCTCTGTCCGGGCCCTGTCGGGCTCTGTCGGGCCCTGTCGGGCTCTGTCGGGCCCTGTCGGGCCCTGTCGGGCTCTGTCGGGCTCTACTGGGCTCTGTCGGGCTCTACTGGGCTCTACTGGGCTCTGTCGGGCTCTGTCGGGCTCTGTCGGGCTCTACTGGGCTCTGTCGGGCCCTGTCGGGCCCTGTCGGGCCCTGTCGGGCTCTGTCGGGCTCTGTCGGGCTCTGTCGGGATCTACTGGGCTCTGTCGGGCTCTGTCGGGCGCTGTCGGGCTCTGTCGGGCTCTACTGGGCCCTGTCGGGCTCTGTCGGGCTCTGTCGGGCTCTGTCGGGCTCAACTGGTCTCTGTCGGGCTCTGTCGGGTTCTGTCGGGCTCTGTCGGGCTCTGTCGGGCTCTGTCGCGCTCTACTGGGCTCTACTGGGCTCTGTCGGGCTCTGTCGGGCTCTACTGGGCCCTGTCGGGCTCTGTCGGGCTCTGTCAGGCCCTGTCGGGCCCTGTCGGGCCCTGTCGGGCTCTGTCGGGCTCTGTCGGACCTCTGTCGGGTTCTGTCGGGCTCTGTCGGGCTCTGTCGGGCTCTACTGGGCCCTGTCGGGCCCTGTCGGGCTCTGTCGGGCTCTGTCGGGCCCTGTCGGGCTCTGTCGGGCTCTGTCGGGCTCTGTCGGGATCTACTGGGCTCTGTCGGGCTCTGTCGGGCTCTGTCGGGCTCTGTCGGGCTCAACTGGTCTCTGTCGGGCTCTGTCGGGTTCTGTCGGGCTCTGTCGGGCTCTGTCGGGCTCTACTGGGCTCTACTGGGCTCTGTCGGGCTCTGTCGGGCTCTACTGGGCCCTGTCGGGCCCTGTCGGGCTCTGTCGGGCTCTGTCGGGCTCTGTCGGGCTCTGTCGGGTTCTGTCGGGCTCTGTCGGGCCCTGTCAGGCTCTGTCGGGCTCTACTGGGCCCTGTCGGGCTCTGTCGGGCTCTACTGGGCCCTGTCGGGCTCTGTCGGGCTCTGTCGGGCTCTGTCGGGTTCTGTCGGGCTCTGTCGGGCTCTACTGGGCCCTGTCGGGCTCTGTCGGGCCCTGTCGGGCCCTGTCGGGCTCTGTCGGGTTCTGTCGGGCTCTGTCGGGCTCTGTCGGGTTCTGTCGGGCTCTGTCGGGCTCTACTGGGCCCTGTCGGGCTCTGTCGGGCCCTGTCGGGCCCTGTCGGGCTCTGTCGGGTTCTGTCGGGCTCTGTCGGGATCTACTGGGCTCTGTCGGGCTCTGTCGGGCTCTGTCGGGCTCTGTCGGGCTCAACTGGTCTCTGTCGGGCTCTGTCGGGTTCTGTCGGGCTCTGTCGGGCTCTGTCGGGCTCTACTGGGCTCTACTGGGCTCTGTCGGGCTCTGTCGGGCTCTACTGGGCCCTGTCGGGCCCTGTCGGGCTCTGTCGGGCTCTGTCGGGCTCTGTCGGGCTCTGTCGGGTTCTGTCGGGCTCTGTCGGGCCCTGTCGGGCTCTGTCGGGCTCTACTGGGCTCTGTCGTGCTCTGTCGGGCTCTACTGGGCCCTGTCGGGCTCTGTCGGGCTCTGTCGGGCTCTGTCGGGTTCTGTCGGGCTCTGTCGGGCTCTACTGGGCCCTGTCGGGCTCTGTCGGGCCCTGTCGGGCCCTGTCGGGCTCTGTCGGGCTCTGTCGGGCTCTGTCGGGCTCTACTGGGCCCTGTCGGGCCCTGTCGGGCCCTGTCGGGCTCTGTCGGGCCCTGTCGGGCCCTGTCGGGCCCTGTCGGGCTCTGTCGGGCCCTGTCGGGCCCTGTCGGGCCCTGTCGGACTCTGTCGGGCTCTATCGGCCCTGTCGGGCTCTGTCGGGCTCTGTCGGGCTCTGTCGGGCTCTACTGGGCTCTACTGAGCTCTGTCCGGCTCTGTCGGGCTCTACTGTGCCCTGTCGGGCCCTGTCGGGCTCTGTCGGGCTCTGTCGGGCTCTACTGGGCTCTGTCGGGCTCTGTCGGGCTCTGTCGGGCTCTACTGGGCCCTGTCAGGCTCTGTCGGGCTCTGTCGGGCCCTGTCGGGCCCTGTCGGGCTCTGTCGGGCCCTGTCAGGCTCTGTCGGGCTCTACTGGGCCCTGTCGGGCCCTGTCGGGCTCTGTCGGGCTCTGTCGGGTTCTGTCGGGCTCTGTCGGGCTCTACTGGGCCCTGTCGGGCCCTGTCGGGCCCTGTCGGGCTCTGTCGGGCTCTGTCGGGCTCTGTCGGACTCTACTGGGCTCTGTCGGGCTCTGTCGGGTTCTGTCGGGCTCTGTCGGGCTCTGTCGGGCTCTGTCGGCTCTACTGGGCTCTGTCGGGCCCTGTCGGGCCCTGTCGGGCCCTGTCGGGCTCTGTCGGGCCCTGTCGGGCCCTGTCGGGCCCTGTCGGGCCCTGTCGGGCTCTGTCGGGCCCCGTCGGGCCCTGTCGGGCTCTGTCGGGCTCTGTCGGGCTCTGTCGGGCTCTGTCGGGCTCTACTGGGCTCTACTGGGCTCTGTCGGGCTCTGTCGGGCTCTACTGGGCCCTGTCGGGCCCTGTCGGGCCCTGTCGGGCCCTGTCGGGCTCTGTCGGGCTCTATCGGGCCCTGTCGGGCTCTGTCGGGCTCTGTCGGGCTCTACTGGGCTCTACTGAGCTCTGCCGGGCTCTGTCGGGCTCTACTGTGCCCTGTCGGGCCCTGTCGGGCCCTGTCGGGCTCTGTCGGGCTCTACTGGGCTCTGTCGGGGCTCTGTCGGGCTCTGTCGGGCTCTACTGGGCCCTGTCAGGCTCTGTCGGACTCTGTCGGGCCCTGTCGGGCCCTGTCGGGCTCTGTCGGGCCCTGTCGGGCTCTGTCGGGCTCTGTCGGGCTCTGTCGGGCTCTACTGGGCTCTGTCGGGCTCTGTCGGGCTCTGTCGGGCCCTGTCGGGCTCTGTCGGGCTCTGTCGGGCCCTGTCGGGCTCTGTCGGGCTCTGTCGGGCCCTGTCGGGCCCTGTCGGGCTCTGTCGGGCCCTGTCAGGCTCTGTTGGGCTCTACTGGGCCCTGTCGGGCCCTGTCGGACCCTGTCGGGCTCTGTCGGGCCCTGTCGGCCTCTGTCGGGCTCTGTCGGGCTCTGTCAGGCTCTACTGGGCCCTGTCGGGCTCTGTCGGGCTCTGTCGGGCTCTGTCTGCCCGTGGCCCTGTCGGGCTCTGTCGGGCTCTGTCGGGCCCTGTCGGGCCCTGTCGGGCCCAGTCGGGCTCTGTCGGGCTCTGTCGGGCCTGTCGGGCTCTGTCGGGCTCTGTCGGGCTCTGTCGGGCTCTGTCGGGCTCTACTGGGCCCTGTCGGGTTCTGTCGGGCTCTGTCGGGCTCTGTCGGGCTCTACTGGGCCCTGTCGGTCCCTGTCGGGCCCTGTCGGGCCCTGTCGGGCCCTGTCGGGCCCTGTCGGGCTCTGTCGGGCTCTGTCGGGCTCTGTCGGGCCCTGTCGGGCTCTGTCGGGCTCTACTGGGCCCTGTCGGGCTCTGTCGGGCTCTGTCGGGCTCTGTCGGGCCCTGTCGGGCTCTGTCGGGCTCTGTCGGGCTCTACTGGGCCCTGTCGGGCTCTGTCGGGCTCTACTGGGCCCTGTCGGGCTCTGTCGGGCTCTGTCGGGCTCTGTCGGGCCCTGTCGGGCTCTGTCGGGCTCTGTCGGGCTCTGTCGGGCTCTACTGGGCTCTGTCGGGCCCTGTCGGGCTCTGTCGGGCTCTGTCGGGCTCTACTGGGCCCTGTCGGGCTCTGTCGGGCTCTACTGGGCCCTGTCGGGCTCTGTCGGGCCCTGTCGGGCCCTGTCGGGCCCTGTCGGGCCCTGTCGGGCCCTGTCGGGCTCTGTCGGGCTCTACTGGGCTCTGTCGGGCTCTACTGGGCTCTACTGGGCTCTGTCGGGCTCTGTCGGGCTCTGTCGGGCTCTGTCGGGCTCTACTGGGCTCTGTCGGGCCCTGTCGGGCCCTGTCGGGCCCTGTCGGGCTCTGTCGGGCTCTGTCGGGCTCTGTCGGGATCTACTGGGCTCTGTCGGGCTCTGTCGGGCGCTGTCGGGCTCTGTCGGGCTCTACT